>NC_132932.1:1500000-1706956 GCF_047675955.1 Chlorocebus sabaeus
CCTGGTTACCTTTGAAGAAGACAAATTTGCCATCCTTCCTCTCATAGGCAGTGTTGATGGACGCAGGCAGGCCCCGCCAGAACTGGCCAATGGGCATTGGGTATCCATCCATCACTTGGTTGTTCCTCACCCGCCAGAACCAGCGCTCCTGGAAGTCAGTCAATGCAGGAAGAGTCCATTATGTCTTGCGGCCTAGATCTCTGGCTCAGTCCCCAAAGCTCCCCTACTGCTTTTTGTTCCTCAATTTTAGTTTTCAGTCCAGCTGTTGTCACTTCCACCCAGCTGCCCTACCACAGAGCCCCCCTCCTTTTCTTTTGAGATGGAGTCTCACACTGTTGTCCAGGCTGGAGTGCAATGGCCCTATCTTGGCTCTTTGCAACCTCTGCCTCCCAGGTTCGCACGATTCTCCTGCCTTAGCCTCCCAAGTAGCTGGGATTACAGGCACCCACCACCACACTCAGCAAATTTTTTGTAGTTTTAGTAGAGATGGGGTTTCACTATGTTGACCAGCCTGGTCTCGAACTCCCGACCTCAGGAGATCCGCCTGCCTTGGCCTCTCAAAGTGCTAGGATTACAGGCATGAGCCACCACGCCCGGCCCATAGAACCCTTTTGTCTTCCAAACCAGCCCACCTCTTCTTCTCACCTTGAAGACAAACATCTCCCCTCGGAGCATGGCCACGGTGTCAAAGTTCCCATCACAGATGTTGGGCCCGTAGGTGGGGTTTTTGGGCTTATCAGGAACAGAAGGCCGGGAGGTAGTCCTGGGTTGAGGGGGCATCTTGGTGGGGAACCCTGACTCACTCCCTGCGGCAGAAAACACGAGGGGCATTTCAGACTTAGGAGGAGAGAGGGGAGGGAAGGACAGACAGATGGGCAGACAGTACCCTTGGAAAGGTGTGGATGGGCTTCTAGGGGAGGCTGAAGCAACCAACTGGGAGGCGACAGAAAAGGTGGGCTCAAAAGTGGAGCTGATAGAGGCAATGTCGGGTTGGCAGGAGGCGGTGCAGACACTGCACGGCATGAAACAGGGGAAATGCGTAGACCAGGAGGGGACAAGGAGCAGAGGAGGGAGCAGGCGTGGGTGTAGATTACTCACCATAAAGTTGCTGGATGCCCCGGCGGTCATCATCAGGCAGCACAAAGTTCTCTGTGTCCATCCACTGGTAAAATGGTGCCATGATGGCCGAGGGGTCACTGGAATGCTCGAGCCCCAGGGCATGGCCCAGCTCGTGCACAGCCACCAGGAAGATGTCATTTCCTGGAGAGATGGGGACAGTGATGATAGCAGCCTGAGTCCCTTCCCTCAGCCTCCCTGCTTCCCCACCAGCAGCTTTGGTTTCACCCCCAAGCCTGCTGCCCATGTTTTCAATCCAAAGTGACCAAATTCTGAGGTCCAGCTTTTTATCTGGCATTTAAGCACAAGCCAGTCAATAAGCTCCTCTGGGTGGAGGTGAGACAGTGCTTGGAAGCAGGACCCCCATCCCAGAAAGACCTGTGTTAAGGGAAGCCAAGGCCCTCTCTAGTCCCGCTTCTCCCAGGAGCTAGACATGACATCAATTTGGAAAAATGGGCGATAAGGATGCTTTGAAGTCTTTGACTGGAAAGCCAGTCAGTGGGTGAGAGGAGGGACCAGATGTAAATAGCTCAAACAGAACTCCTGCTTTTGTCAGCAGTTAGACCAGAAGGTCTTTGTGGTCCCTTCTAGCCCCGAGATTTTGGAAGGAGGGAGGGGAACCACCCCTACAAATGACTGTTGGCTTTTTCCAGAGTAAGTCCCAGGGATACTTGGCTCACCATTCAGATCCTCATTCCCGACAGTCCAAGGCTCGGCAGAGTCAAAGTGGGTGTCCCCTCCAATGTTGGGGCCTGGGAAGTAGGCATGGGCCAGGAAGCCGCCCTCACCATCGAAGGGCGTGCTGTCACCATGGAAGCCCTCGGCAAAGAAGATCATGATGTCGGCCTGCTTCTCATGGCCCTCACGGATGTAGGCATAAGGCACCTCGCGGAAGCGCAGTGGTGTGGCACTCTCCCACACGCGGAATGCCTTGCGAATGGCCTCGTATGTGGCATACTCGCCCACCTTGGGGGTGTAATTCTGGATGCTGAGGTCCAGCCACGTGGGGAGAGGATGGGGTGTGTTAGGATAACGAGGGGCAACATTCTCCTTCCCTGCACTCTCCCAGGTCTGACTGTGCTGCCCAGCCACCTCTGCCTGACTCAACTCTTCCTGCTACCTCATGCACAATGCCTCTGTCTCAAGAACAAGGGATCCTCAGGCTTTGGCTCTCTGGCACTGGGGTACACCCTTGATGGCTACACCTCTTTCCAGGATGAGAGCCATTTTCCTCCCCACTCCCAGGGATGCTTCCCAGGAACTGAGGGGAGTAGGGCAGGAGGTCTCTGAGTCTCTGCATAAGCACAGTGGGTAGGGAATAATTACAAGATGTGAGAAAGGTTGCTTGCCTGCTGGACTCACCAGAAAGTGATTTCATTATATTGCCATTTGAGACCCTGGATGGCATAGCGCTTCCTTCGAACATTGGCCTTGATCTCAGCCCCAAACTTGTCTGGAACACCACATCGGGGGCGCCTCATGGCCCTGGAGTGGGTTTGGGTGTGAGGATTGGGGTCAGTGCAATGTATGAAAGAGAAAGGTCTCCAGCGTTAGTGTTAGGTGAGACTTGCTGTGTGTCAATGTGGGGAAAGGCCAAGGTTATGAGGTCAGGGTGAACATGAGAGGGTCAGGATCAGCACGTGGGGATGAGGTATGGGGAAGCACAAGCCAGGCATTCAGGTAGGAACATCTCTGGCGCTGGCATTGTCAGTGGGTGCTAGGCAGAACTCCTGCCAGGGTCTAGCACTTACTTCATGGTGTCTGCATCAGCTTTGCCTGTTACTTGCAAGCCGTAAAACTTCTGCATGGCAGCGATGGCCGCTGACAGTGACTGGGGTGAGCGCTGTGTGTGGGTACGTAGGTCCCCGGGAGGCAGGTAGCCATACTGCTGTAGCCAGGCCTGTAGGGAAAGGGGTATGGCTTACAGCATCCCCACCTGGCCGATAGGGTGCCTCTACCTCCCCCACAATGACCAGCATACAGCCTTGGCTTGGTGAAGAAAGGGCAGCGGGTTCCCAGCTTGGCTCCGCCGGCAGGTCTGGAGGAACTCCCAGGCTAGACCTGATCTCTGGTCCAGGCCCCAGTAGGGCTTGTCCCCTCGGGGCTATGGGCCCAAACAGGCTTTTGGCTGTAGCTCTCTTGAAAATGAGAGAGAGCCCTGGTAGTTTAATGGAGTTCTGAGATGTCTTCTCAGAGCTGTGATTCCTTCTAGCACTTTTCTCCTCCATGTCAGTGTTCTTGCAGATATAGAATGTTCCACCTGGGAATGGGCTATGCCCATGATGGGTGGGGAGGGGTGTTGACAGGCTGAGTGAGCTCTACTATTGGGTTTGACATGAGGCCCTCCTGGGATGGGAGTGCCATGTCCCCGGGACCTTCACAGCTGAGATCTTTTTAGAAAGGAGGGCAGAAAAAGAGCTAGAGCTAAGGCTGGCTACTACAAGGGGAAACTAGGAACTTGGGATGTGGTAAGAGGTGTGATTCAGCTGGAGCCAGGATCCTGTCACTGTCCTTATCCAAGCAGCATCTGACCTATGGCTTAGAACCTAAAGGCCTATTTAAGATTCTTAGCAGAGGCCGGGCACAGTGGCTCACACCTGTAATCCCAGCACTTTGGGAAGCCAAGGCAGGTGGATCATGAGGTCAGGAGATCGAGACCATCCTGGCTTATACA
This sequence comes from Chlorocebus sabaeus, assembly GCF_047675955.1. Lineage (NCBI taxonomy): Eukaryota > Metazoa > Chordata > Mammalia > Primates > Cercopithecidae > Chlorocebus > Chlorocebus sabaeus. The sequence continues at coordinate 1,503,791 of NC_132932.1, forward strand.
GTGAAATCCCGTTTCTACTAAAAATACAAAAAAAAATTAGCCGGGCGTGGTGGCGGGCGCCTGTACTCCCAGCTACTCGGGAAGCTGAGGCAGGAGAAAGGCATGAACCCAGGAGGTGGAGCTTGCAGTGAGCCGAGATTGCGCCACTGCACTCCAGCCTGGGTGACAGAGCAGGACTCCGTCTCAAAAAAAAAAAAAAAAAAAAAAAAAAAGGATTATCAGCAGAGGAAGTGGGAGATAGGGGTGGAGGACACTTGGTGACTGTATTTTATTTCAGGTATGTTGTGAATTGGTCATAATATAAAGGCGGCATATCGCCTTAAATTAATGTTAGGTTTTTGGTGTTTGATTAAAAGGTTCACACACTGCAAAGCCCTGTTGAGGAGAAAGTCAGCCTTTATTGTAACAACGATGGAGTATTTTCTTAAAGCCTCAAAGTAAAACAAGCCAGGCTGGGTGTGGTGGCTGATGCCTGTAATCCTAACAGTTTGGGAGGCCGAGGCATTCAGATCACCTGAGGTCAGGAGTTTGAGACCAGCCTAGCCAACATGGCGAAACTCTGTCTCTACTAAAAATACAAAAATTAGCCGCGCATGGTGGTGGGCACCTGTAATCCCAGCTACTCGGGAAGCTGAGGTAGGAGAATCGCTGAACCTGGGAGGCCAAGGTTGCAGTGAGCCAAGATTGCGCCGCTGCACTCAGCTTGGGCGACAGAGCGAGACTCTCTCTCAAAACAAAACAAAACAAAAAAGTAAAACAAGCCAAGTTATATATGAAATATGAAGATGCTTGGATTCTTTTATGGGGAGAAGACACCACCCAGATCGCTCTAGTCCCTGCTCCAGTTTTGCTTTCTTAGGGAGTTCGGGAAGGGGCTGTAGGTTGCCCAGGATGGGACCTTGGAGGGGAGAAGGGGGAGGCTGCTGTTGGGTGCTGCATCTCCTATCCAAGGTCATCAGTATGGACTGCCACATGGCCCTTCACCTCTGGCTCAGGCCCTGGTGATGGGGCAGTAGTCTTGCATGGGGACTGGGGGTGACTCAAGAGCAGCTGACTGGGGACCTGAGCCCACAGGGGCAAGAATTGCAACATGGTTCTGGGAAGTGATCCCCCAAGGCTGATGGGAGCTAGAACCCGAGACGTAAACAACCCAGCCTTTTCCCAGCCAACAGTCTTGGCTAGAACAACCCTAGCACCACCTAGCTCTGAGGCTCTGAGAGCCCCTCTTCAGGGGTAGAGGAAGGAGTGACATTTAACCTCTGGTATACCAGAGGGGAGCCAAGCAGGGCACGCCAGTCCCGGGCTGCTCTCAGGGAGCTGCAGGCTTGCCCTGACCTGTTCTGGCTGATGCTACAGCCAGTGCCTGGGGAGGCCTGCTGTGGCCTGTGCCTAAATATGCAGGAAACGTCTTTTGCCCCTAGCCTCACCTGCAGGATAAATACACCCCAAGCTTATGACCCTTGGTTGGGGAGCAGCTGCTTCAGGACTTGGGGAAGGACGGGACTGGTCTACTTCTGATGCTGGAAGGCAGGAGGACTGAGGCCAGGCCCCCTCAACCCTCAGAAAGCAAAGCTGAGAGAATTCACCTAAAGCAGAACGACAGAAGGGAGGGCAGCACAGAGATGGGGAAATCCCCTCTGGAGTCTTTCAAGAAGCTAGGCGGGCCTAAATATTCACACCCACAACCTCCACCCCATACCCTAGGGAGAAAAATGAAGGCTCAGTCAAGTGAAAGACTTCCCTGGAGTCAAGAAAGCTGCAAGGCCTGGAAAGGAAGTGCCCCCATCCCTCTCCTCCCACCAGGCCTAGGCAAGTTTCTCTCCTCACAGAGACTATGAGGTCGAAACCACAGAAGAGAGGACTCTTGTGTCTGCGGCTGGGTGGGAGGAAGGGCTCAGCGCCAGACGGGCCATAGGGAGGAGAGGGCTGTCCTGGAGCTGGTGCAGGACTCTGGAGGCCTGGTGGGAGGGACCGAGCTGCATGAGGCCTGCACCACCCCAGCTTTCCCTCCACATTGGCCTGGAGTAAAAAGCAACTATGTTGGGTCAAATAACTCAGCTGGTTGGCTTTGTCTTTGTGAATGAGAGAGATGCAAGGTATCCCCTAGGAGAAAGTCAACGGAACACCTCCCACCTTGGCTTAGGAGTCCAGTGGAGGGTGGGGGGACCTCCAGCTCTGCAGTAGGCCCTGGATCCTAGCCTCTGGGGCTGCTCCTCCCTCCCTTCCAGGGCCCAGAAGCAAATGGTGGTTCTGGCACTGGGACCGCCCATGACCCACTTAAAACGGAGCCAGGGCTGCCGCCCCTCCCCTGGGGGACCCAGCAGAGCAGGGGAGGGAAAAAAGGCAAGGCAGTGAAGTTGGCGGTGGGCAGCTCCCCAGATGCCCAGGCTCGTTTTCTTAGGGGCGCTCCCTTTCAGGTCTCAGAGGACTCTAGGCCTGGGAAGAGGACGACTCCTCCCCGAGAGTCAGGCTCAGCCTCCAGCCCTAGGGCAGGTTTTTACTCTCCCTGGTGTCTGAGCACTCCACGTTTCGTCTTCCACCCCCATTCCTGGGGCCATACTTTTCCAGTCGGCCCCAGACCCCTTCAGGGACAGAGAGAGAAGAGAGTATTATTTCCAAAGAGTTTTCTCCGGGGTGGGACCAGGGCGGAGACGCCAAACCCAGATCCCATCCCCCTTCTGGGGCCCTTCCTGGCCCCTCCCGACCGCACCCAGGCCCTTGCCAGGCTGAGTGGGTTGAGATGGCCCAAAATAAGAAGCTCATTAAATCCGTCTCCCACCTTCACCCCAAAATAAGAGAGAGAGAGGAAAAACCTCAGACAACTCCCACGCAGCTTCCTCTGGGGCCCGGTGGGCCACCGTCTGGGCCGGGGTGGGGGTGGGGGCGCCCGAGCCAGCCGAGACGGGTGAGGGCACCCCGGGCCAGACCCTCTCCCCACTCCCCGAGCGACGCCCCCTGGCTCCCTGCAATTAACAGAAAAACAATTAACAACAAAAAGGGCCTGAAGGCGCCGACGCGGGTGGGGATAGGGGAAGGCAGCGACCCGGCCGATCACCCGGCTCACAAGGAGAGCTTTGTGTGGACGGAAACGCGGCCAGCGCGCCGGCGCGGCGACCCTCGACGCCAGGGATGCGGGTACGGGGACAGCGGGGTCCTCTCGGGGAGACGGGGGCTGTGGCCCTGGACGCTCGGCCGTCCAGCCTCGACCCCCATCTGGCCGCAGACGCGTCCGCTGAGGGCCTGGGCCGCCCGGGGAGGCCGAAGCGCCCATTGGAGGGCGCGCCGGCGGGAGAGCGCCGGAGAGCTGGAAAGTCGAAGAAACAACAAACTCTCGCGCCTGACGAGGAGCCGGGACAGCGCGGGGTTTGAGCGGAGTCCAAATGTTTACCAGGCGGTGCCAGAGCTGAACGCAGAGCCCCAGGGAATTGGGGAAGGGGGAGTCTGCCCCAGTTGTAAAGTTCTTCCAAGGACTGGGAAAAAAGAAGGAATGGGAAAGAGAGTCGGCGGCGCAGGGGGTGGGGGCAGCTGGTTGGAGGCGGGCAAAAGTTGGATCGATCTGGAAGTTTGGAGACGAAGAGGAAAAAGAAAAGGAGGGGGAATCCTGCAGGCCCGAACAGCCGAGATCCCAAGAGCCCTCCTCTCCGAATAGAGGCTGTCCCCGTGGAGACCCCCGGGCTCGCCTCCCGGCGGGCGAGACTCCAGGAAGGGCCGGGGAGCTCACTTACTTCGGGACTGAAGGTGCTGCTTTGGGTCGAGCCGAGGGAGGCGAGCGCGGTGCCGAGCGTGAGCAGGGGGAGCAGGAGACAACGGGAGGGTCTTGGGGCGGGAGACATGGTCCGAGACCACCGGGTCAGCCGGGCAGTGTGGGCTCCGCGGCGGGGCCCACGCCCTGGGGTCGCACCGCCACTCCCTCGGGGCGCCTTTGTCTTCGGTAGCACTGAACTTTAATTCCTAGAGCGCTGTCGGCTTGGAATTAAGGGGATTGTTCCTGAAAGTGCCTGTTTGCTCTTCTCCTCTTTTCCGGTTTTTGATCTTTCTTCTGCTTAGTCGGCGAACTGGGGTCTGGATCCCTCTCGCTCTCTCCTCTGGTCCCTCCCTTTTCCCGCAGCCTCTCCTCCGTCCCCGCCCCAGTGCCCTCCTTTCCTGGTTGGGGACGTGGTTGTTTTAGCCTGAATCCAGTTACAACCAAGAACTGGAAAAAAAAAAAAAAAAAAAAACCCAACCCTCTAAGTTGCCTTTTTGTGGTGCAGGCTGCCATCTGCAGGGGTTGAGGCCACGGTGGACAGCAGGGGGCTGTAGGGGACCCAGGGGACGGGATGTGGGAGACTTTCTCCCCATAAGCATATTCTGAGTGGCTTGATTCCTCTGGTATTCAGCATTTGTCTCACCTCAGGGTGGAAATTATTGGGGGCTACGTGGCTAGGGGCAACAAGGAGCTCAAAGTGTGGGATGGTGAGGTCTTCTTCCATGCTCATGAGACCTGCATAGGGAGAAGGGGCCAGTTTACTAATAGATGGGGGGTTACCTTCTGGGCCCTATAGACAACTGTCTATGTTCCTCCCTCCGCTGCCAAAAATTCCAAACTATAACCCAACTACCAACAACAAACCCCACAACCATACTGGATCTGTGGCTCCAACCTTGTAGAAAGACAAAGGTGATTCCTTTATTGTCATTTGTAACGTGGCTGCACCTTTAATTGGAACTCGCTGACAGGAAAAGGGTACAAGGCCATGGGATCTGGGGAAAGCAAATCAAGCTGGGTGAAATTATTGTAAAAGAAGGGACTGGGAGTTGGGACTCTGGGGTTTAGTTCCACCTCTACACTGAAAAAGGAGGCAATTCTTAAAGAGTAAAATCTCCTTTAGGGACTTACTGGACTCAGAACAAAAGATGGAGGTATGTAGGAAAGGGAGAGGGCAGGATAAAGCTGACCGTGAGAAAGGGAGACAGATAAGAGTCCGGAACTAGACAGATGTGGAAAAGCAGCACAACAGAAGCAGGAAAAGTGTGGGAGACAGAAAACTCGACTATCAGCGAAATCTAAGATCCAAGAATTGCATTTGGTCAGTGAGAGAGAACGGAGGTAGTACGAGGAAGGAGAAGAAAGCAAAGGAAGGAATAAAGGAGGGTGGACAGAAATTAGGTCAGGTAGGAAGCTTCAGAAATCCAAGGGATTCAGGAACTATCGCACTTCTGTGGCAGAAGAATGGAAGTCTAGTGCTCAGTACTGTAATGAAAACAAAGGTCTTTTGCTCTCAGATTCACGATCAATAAAATGAAAAGCTTTTCAGGTCCTGTGGAGCCTCCAGGTTTGTGGGAGGTATATGGTGTGTATTTATTTATTTATTTATTTATTTTTTTTAAGACAGAGTCTCGCTCTGTCACCCAGGCTGGAGTGCAGTGGCTTGATCTCGGCTCACTGCAAGCTCCGCCTCCTGGGTTCACGCCATTCTCCTGCCTCAGCCTCCTGAGTAGCTGGGACTACAGGCGCCCGCTACCACGCCCGGCTAATTTTTTGTATTTTTGGTAGAGATGGGGTTTCACCTTGTTAGCTAGGATGGTCTCGATCTCCTGACCTTGTGATCCGCCTGTCTTGGCCTCCCATGGTGTGTGTTATTAAACAGCTACCTACCCCACAGTGACTGAGGGCTAAGCCCTTATGTAGGGCTTTCCTACACAAACTGGGGTTGGAAGGTACAAGCCCCTCTTCAACCAATCTCTGGAATACAGTCAGAAACATGGAGACCTCAGAACCCCACTCTTGGCAGAACATGCAACACCCAGGTATGGTTCTTCCCACATCAGCCTTCCCAGTGGGGGTAACCACTTGGACCACGTATTTGAATCTTAGGAAGACTGACACCAGATGCTTGTCAAAAAAGGGACCTAGGCTAGAAAAGTTTTTCTTTTTTTTGAGATGGAGTCTCACTCTATCGCCCAGGCTGGAGTGCAGTGGTACAATCTTGGCTCACCACAACCTCCACCTTCTGGATTCAAGTCATCCTCCTGCCTTAGCCTCTCAAGTAGCTGGGATTACAGGTGTGTGCCACCACGCCTGGCTAATTTTTGTATTTTGAGTAGAGACGGGGGGCGGTTTCACCATGTTGGCTGGGCTGGTCTTGAACTCCTGACCTCGTGATCCACCCGCCTCGGCCTCCCAAAGTGTTGGGATTACAGGCGTGAGCCACCGTGCCCGGCTGAAAATCTTTTTCATGAAAACATTTATTAGATGCCAGCTGTACATGGTCTAAACTGTGTATGGGCTCTTAAAGGATTGAGTGCCTGGCTAGAACCAGGAAAACTGCTGTCCCTTTTTCATGTTGACAGAACAGCTATTTCTCATAGTTGGGCCAGTCCTATGGCCTGCAAAGGAGGTAAACATTTTAAAGCAAGACTTAGCCGAACTGGAATGGAGCCAGAGATGAGGGCACTAAGCCAAGCCTCCCAGGCAGTGATTTAACAGATTGTTCTTGGTGTCCCAGCTCTTTTGCTTTGGAGACAGATGGGGAATGTGAAGGCTCTCTTCTGGCTGGCATGAAGCATCTAGGTGACAGAAAAGAAATCCAGAGAGAGGCTGAGGGAGGCAGGAGCTGCTTTTTATTGACTTGGAAGTGGGCTCTTTAGTGAAGCCCCTTTGGATTTAAGAGCATTTTCCTTCTTCCTTTGTTCTTCCTGCAGCTTCTGCTGCCTGAGCTGCCATGCTTGTAATCCAGTGTCCATTTCCTGTGACAGCAGTACAACTCGTCTCTGAAACAGACAGGAAAGCAGTGTGGATAACATCTAGGACTTAAGCGCTACACTATATATCCTTCCACTTACAAATTCAAAGGTTTCATCTGGAAAATGACACTGCTGACTCCCCAGTGGGAGCAAGTCCTGGCTTAGGAAGCAGAGGGAGACAGCAAAATGCGCAGCAGGATGTCCACTACTGGTTCCTGTCCTGGCAGTGCCCCACTCTCTTCCTCCCTTCTCACAGTGCTATTAAAACCTTTGGCTGGGGCCAGGCACGGTGGCTCATGCCTGTAATCCCAGCACTTTGGGAGGCTGAGGCAGGCGTATCACCTGAGGTCGGGAGTTTGAGACCAGTCTGATCAAAATGGAGAAACTCCGTCTCTACTAAAAATACAAAATTAGCCAGGCATGGTGGCACATGCCTGTAATCCCAGCTACTCAGGAGACTGAGGCTGAAGAATCGCTTGAACCCGGGAGTAGGAAGTTGAGGTGAGCTGAGATGGCACCATTGCACTCCAGCCTAGGCAACGAGCGAAACTCCATCTCACAAAAAACAAAAACATAAACAACCTTTGGCTGTTATTAATAAAACCTCTGCATAAGGGGTACATGTTTGCTTAGGTGCAACACAGCTCAAGACAAATTATGATTTAAATGTTCTCCTTCCAGGTAGCCCTGGCTGTTGCTCTAGCCACTCACTGCAAACTTCTCCCTTTCAGCTTTTCTTCGAAGTTGGCCTTTCATTGGGGGAGCAGGGCGGCCATCTACAAGTAGAAGTGAGAGAAAAGGCAAGTGTTAGAGACGGTCTGCAGCACCTTGTGCAAATACTGTGATAGGAATAAGGGAAGAACCAATCTCTAGCTCCTCTCTTCCATTTCATATACACTGTAGCTTAATTAAGCTAAAATACGTCCCTCATCTTCAAGGGTAAGGTACGATAACCCAGAATGAGCTCTTAGGCATATTACTACTCTCTTTCATTTTATTTCATTTATCTATTTAGTTTTTCAGAGAGTCTCGCTCTGTTGCCACATTGGAGTGCAGTGGCGCAATCTCAGCTCACTGCAACCTCTGCCTCCCGGGTTCAAGAGATTCTCCTGCCTCAGACTCCTCAGTAGCTGGGACTACAGGCACGTGCCACTATTCCTAATTTTTGTATTTTTAGTAGAGACGGGGTTTCACCATGTTGGCCAGGATAGTCTTGATCACTTGACCTTGTGATCTACCTGGCTCAGCCTCCCAAAGTGCTGGGATTCCAAGCATGAGCCACTGTGCCTGGCCTTTTTTATTTTATTTTTTATTTTGAGACAGACTTTTGCTCTTGTTGCCCAGGCTGGAGTGCAATGGCATGATCTCGGCTCACCGCAACTTCTGCCTCCCGGGTTCAAGTGATTCTCCTGCCTCAGCCTCCTGAGTAGCTGGGATTACAGGTGCGTGCCACCACACCCGGCTATTTACTACTCTATTTCACTTAACTCTCATTAGCCTTGTATTTGAGGTCCTCTGCAATGCTGAATCTGTTTTGTCTTCAGAAATTCTTAAGCAATGTGATCACTGTTGTACTATGTCTTTGCTAAATTCCATCCCACTCCACAATGAAATGCCCTCTTTTCCTTTTCTTCCAGCCAAATTTTCATCCTTAGGTCCACTCAAACCCTAACTTTCCCAGAAACTCTAATCTCTTCAAAGCCATCAGCCTTTTCTTCTGAAAGAAGTGCTGACTATTTAATATTCACCTATTTGCCTTGGGACATTTACTGTACTTTTTTTCTTTAAGTGTTATTTAGCTACCTCAGGTCCTTTTGGAAAGGGGAAGAGTATTGAAATACTACTATTTATTATTATTATTTTAGAGACAAGGTCTTGCTCCGTCGCCCAGGCTGGAGTGCAATGGCACAATCTCAGATCATTATAACCTCCACCTCCTGGGCTCAGGTGATTCTCCTGCCTCAGCCTCCCGAGTAGCTGGGACTATAGGCACATGCCACGGCGCCTGGCCCTGAATACTATTACTTAATTTTTAAAACGTCCATGCTTTGTCCCAGTTAGACTTTAAGTTCCCTGGGTCAGGAACTGTGTCGCTAGCTTTTGCTATTCATAGTATAGTGTAGGCACATAAGCATGTTAATAAAAATCCACAAATATCTGCTGACTTGCTGAAAAGATGCAGTATCTGACCCAAGTAGTTTACTTTCTGCAAAGAAAGAAACAGAGTGAAAACTCTGCCCAAAAGTTTGAAGGCAAGAGAGAGAAGAGGTGTTATTTATCAGGAAGGGGAACCAATATTGTGTATGCCACGTGCTTTACATTGGTTGTTTCATTTTATCCTTATAAGAACCATATGAGATAGGTATTCTTTTACAGATATGGAAACTGAGACTAAGATAAAATTAAGTAACTTGTCCAAGTAACTAGCGAGAAGGGAAGCCTAGATTAAGAATAAGGTCCATAGGCTGGGCGTGGTGGCTCATGCCTGTAATCCCAGCACTTTGGGAGGCTAAGGGGATCACTTGAACTAAAGAGTTCAAGACCAGCTTGGGCAACATAGCAAGACCTTATCTCTACTAGAAGTTTAAAAAAAAAAAAAAAAAAATTAGCCAGGAATGGTGGTGTGTGCCCATGGTCCCACCTACTTGGGGGGCTGAGGTGGGAGGACTGCTTGAGCCCAGGAGATCAAGGCTGCAGTGAGCGATGATCATGCCCCTGCACTTCAGCCTGGGTGACAGGGAAAGACTCTATTTCAAAAAAAAAAAAAAAAAAAAAGAAGCAGTCATATATAATTCCAGAGTCTTTCCAATAGTCCATACTCCTACAAGGAGATGCCAGGCTTCTTACAGTAAATAACAAGTGGAAAAAATCTTCACTATCTTCCTCAGTCACCAATTATCCAATTAAGCAGGATCATACTCCTAGAGAGCAACAATAGGGGATTAAATATTCAGATCTCTGTGTTGTCAAGGAGGACTGGCCTATGTTTAGTCCTGGCTTTGCTACTACCTAGCTGTATGATCATGGGCAATTCACTTCTGTAGGCCTCAAATTTCCTACTTGTACACTGGAGTCTCATAAGAAGAATGGGGAGTAGCTTCAACTTCTCTAAGGTCCCTCCCTTCTAGGGCTAATATCTATTCTCCCCCACCCCTCTCTTTTGTAAGTAAAGGGAAAATAATTTTCTGAAGGGAGCCTGCCATCCATAGTCTTCATCCTTCTACCCCTCTGAGATGTTTATTTCTGTAGCTTTTCAAAGAGCTCTCCCTGCATTTGGTACCAAATACTGAAAATTCACTAACCACACAGAAAAGTGGTTCTTGGTTAAAAAAAATAATGTCCCCCTTTAAAAAACGCAGAAGTCTTGTCACCCCTTTCCACCCTGGCGGCCCCAAGTCAGAATTATCTTCTGCTTATCTCCACAAGTCAAGATCCTGTTTAGCTTTACCTTCCTTACTTGAAGTGTAATCTACAAAATAAACACGAGGGATTCCCCAAATTCCGTTTTCCAAATAGAAAGTTCAACACTTTTACACGCCCCCACCTTAATACCCCCAGCTCCCCGTCCAGGGGCGTTCCCTCTGGGTGAAAATCTCCCCAGTGGAGTTAACTGTCAGATCAGCGCTCACCCGCATATGACCAGTCTGGGAGGTCTGTAAGGGGCCCGTAGCCGGAGGGGTTGGCAGCCAGTCCCTGCCTGTGTGGAGAAAAACAGATCTTGAGGACCTAGCCCATCTTCTGATCCCCCAGGACCCCTCATCCCAGCACTCACTGTAGTCGCCACTGGCCGCCCGCCCAAGCGGCTGCCCCGCAGTGCAGCCTCCGGACACCTGCTGGGAAAACAGAACAGAGCTGGGGGAGAGGCCGCGCAGCCGGATCAGGGGTCCTGTGCCCGTCCCCAACGCGCCTCCGAGTCCACGGTCACTATCTATACCCACTCACTGAAGAGAACAGTCGCTAAAGCAGCCATGCTGACCCGGAGTCGCCGGAAGTAGGCGTGGCCTCGGTGGCCACGCGCGACGTTATGCGGGAAGCTGGAAGTCGCCATCTTGAATCTGGGTTTTCAATCCCGGGCTCCGCCATCTTGGGTCATCGTACGGAAGGAGAGACAAAACTGCGATCCAGGTTTTCGAGGTGAAAACGAATTGTCGTTCAGGGCATGCATTCTCAGTGGAAGTCGTGTCCTCCCAGATTAAGCCGTTCTGAATGAACAGTTCCCACAATCTCCCTACAGCGGTCTCTAGTTCATCGAAATTGATATTAATAGTAACTTTGATCTCAGAGGAGTAACATCAACGTCATTCTACAGATCCTCGCATCACTGTAACACAGTTTTCCTAGACTAAGAAAAGTAATCAAATCTAGAGTTAATCGGAAATTGGGCCAGCCTGGGCAACATGGCGAAACTCCCTCTCTACAAAAAAATGAAAAATTAGCTGGGTGTGGTGGTGCATGCATGTGGTCTCAGCTACTTGGGAGGCTGAGGTGGGAGGATTGCTTGAGCTTGGGAGGCCCAAGGCTGCAGTAGGCAGAGATCACGCCACTGCACTCCAGTCTGGGTGACAGAGCGAGACCTTGCCTCAAAAAAAATTCCATGACAAGTGCTGTATTAGGAGATTTTATGGAGAATAAAACCAGACATTAATATCCTGATAGAGCTTTCGGTATAAAAGAAAAAAGACAGGCCGGGTGCAGTGGCTCACATTTGTAATCCCAGCACTTTGGGAGGCTGAGGTGGGCGGATCACCTGAGGTTGGGAGTTCGAGACCAGCCTGACCAACATGGAGAAACCCTGTCTCTACTAAAAATACAAAATTAGCCAGACATGGTGGCACATGCCTGTAATCCCAGCTACTCTGGAGACTCAGGCAGGAGAATTACTTGAACCCGGGAGGCAGAGGTTGCTGTGATCTGAGATTGTGGTGATCGGAGATTGTGCCATTGTACTGCCTGCCCTGTAGAGCATCCCTGGCAGGGACTCTGGCCAGATTAAGCAATGTGGATCCTGAGAACACTCCTGGACACTGGATTAAAGAAGGAAGAGGTTTATTCGGCTGGGAGCTTGGCTTTTAAGACACAAATCTGCTGACGTTCCCGGCCGAATAAACCTCTTTCTTCTTTAATCCGGTGTCTGAGGAGTTTTGACTGTGGCTCATTCTGCTACAGTACTCCAGCCTGGGCAACAAGAGTGAAACTCCATCTCAAAAAAAAAAAAAAAGAGACAATCAAATGATGACATACATTAATACTGTCATTGAGTGCTGGGAAAGAAAGTACATGTTGTTTATGAGTTTATAGTGTGAACTTGATCTACAGTACACCATCAAAGATGACTTTCCTGAGAAAGGGGTATTGTATTGGAGCTAAGATGTGACATTCCATTTTTATAAGTGCTACTGCCACACATTGGTTAATATTATCCTTGCAACAACCCTGTGAGGTAGGTACTAGAAAGTGGCAAACCCTGATTGGTGACTCCCCTCCTTTTATCACTTGCTATTCAGTGATGTCTTGGAGAAGTTATTTATCCTTCATTTTTTATTTTTAAAAATGCTTAATATGTTACATTTGTGAAAACAGTCTAAAAGTGATAATGTGAGTGAAAGTGCTTTATAAATCCCAAAACTCCTACAAAAGAGCCCATTAACTGTATGTCAGGTGTGAAGGGAAAATATCTTGGGCCTCTTCAAGCTGAGAACCTGGGAACCACAGAATTGGAGGCAGATTTGTGCCTCCAATTCTATTCAAAGTCATCTCTCTGCTCACAGAGATAGATGCATATTCTGATTACGTCTTCTGGAAAGACTTATCAGAAACTCAAAATAATGCAACCATCTGTCTCTCACCTACATGTGACCTGGAGGCCCCCAGTGAGGGGGGACCTCGCTTTGAGCTGTCTCTGCCTTTCTGGACAGAACAAATGCTAATGTACTTCTTAACATTTTGATGTCTTCCTAAAATGTATAAAACCAAGCTGTGCCCGGACCACATTGGGCACATCTCTTCAGGACTTCCTGAGACTGTGTTACAGGCGTGTCCTCAACCTTGGCAAAATAAACTTTCTAAATTAACTGAGATCTGTCTCAAATTTCGGGAGTTCACATTTTGGTAACCACAGGAGAATTCTGAGTGGAGATGCCCTTAACCTTTAAAAAAAAATCTCCTATTGTCTAGGCACGGTGACCCATGCCTGTAATCACAGCACTTTGGGAGGCCAAGGCGGGTGGATCACTTGAGGTCAGGAGTTGGAGACCAGCCTGGCCAACATGGTGAAACCCCATCTCTACTAAAAATACAAAATTAGCCGGGCACGGTGGCTCACGCCTGCAATCCCAGCACTTTGGGAGGCCGAGGTGGGCGGATCACAAGGTCAGGAGATCGAGACCATCCTGGCTAACACGGTGAACCCTCATCTCTACTAAAAATACAAAAAATTAGCCTGGTGTGGTGGCGGGCACCTGTAGTCCCAGCTACTCGGGAGGCTGAGGCAGGAGAATGGCATGAACCCAGGAGGCGGAGCTTGCCGTTAGCCGAGATCATGCCACTGCACTCCAGCCTGGGCAACAGAGCGAGACTCCATCTCAAAAAAATAAAAGAAATCTCCTATTGGTGCTTGGTACCAGCATGAGCTAACTTTATGGCTCAAACCAATAGGCCATTTGCTGAAGTCTGAGAGGACCGCCTCCAGAGAATCCCGATCTCCCAAAATTTGGTTGAGATCTAAAGTAGTTTATTTTGCTGTACAACTCCTTTTTTCTTTCTTTCTTTTTTTTTTTGAGTTTTACTTGCTTCCTACAGGAAGGTAAGTTTTCCTCTTTCCATGAGTTCGAACTCACTTCCAACAGAGAAGATGAGTTGTTTTTTCTCCTGCTTCTAGGCTGGTAGAGAGCAGTCTACAGCCTGTGACCCATCACTAGGTAAGAAACTGGTTTGGCATTTTTGTCTTGCAAATTCCTTTTAAACGAATAAAGTTAGCATTTAACAGCCAGCTGGTGTTAATTTCTGCTTACACTTAGAGCGCTGAGAAATCGTATAATTTGTGTGATCACTGTTAGTTTAGTACCATTTTGTCATAGCCGAAATATGGTAATGAGATTAAAAAATTTTTTTTTCTTTTGTTAAGGAGCTTAATAGTTAAAAGTCAGCTTAATTAAAAGGCTAACATCCAAGATGTGTGTCTGTATGCATGCATGTGTGCATATTTGTATTTAAAAGGCCTTCATTAGGCCTTTCGCGGTGACTCACGCTTGTAATCCCAGCACTTTGGGAGGCCCAAGCATGTGGATCGCAAGGTCAGGAGTTTGAGACCAGCCTGGCCAACATCGTCAAACCCCATCTCTACTAAAGATTCAAAAATTAGCCAGGCTTGGTATCACGCACCTATAGTCCCAGCTACTGGGGAGGCTGAGGCAGGAGAATCGCTTGAACCTGGGAGGCGGAGATTGCAGTGAGCCGAGATCGAGCCATTGCACTCCAGCCTGGGCAACAAGAGTGAAACTCTGTCTCAAAAAAACACAAACAAACAAACAAATACTGAGATAAGATTTTTTTTTTTTCTTTTTCTTTCTTTTTCTTTTTTCTTTTTTTTGAGATGGAGCCTTGCTCTGTCACCAGGCTGTAGTGCAGTGGCGGGATCTCGGCTCACTGCAACCTCTGCCTCCCAGGTTCAAGTGATTCTCCTGCCTCAGCCTCCCTAGTAGCTGGGACTACAGGCATGCGACACCATGCCTGGCTAATATATATATATATTTTTTGAGACAGAGTTTCACTCTCGCCACCCAGGCTGGAGTGCAATGGCACAATCTTGGCTCACTGCAACCTCCGCCTCCCACGTTCAAGTGGTTCTCCTGCCTCAGCCTCCCAAGTAGCTGGGATTACTGGCACCCGCCACCATGCCTGGCTAATTTTTGTATTTTTAGTAGAGATGGCGTTTCACCATTTTGGCCAGGCTGGTCTTGAACTCCTGACCTTAGGTGATCCACCCGCCTTGGCCTCCCAAAGTGCTGGGATTATAGGTGTGAGCCACCGTGCCCAGCCTAATTTTTGTATTTTCAGTAGAGATGGGGTTTTACCATGTTGGCCAGGCTGGTCTTGAACTCCTGACCTCAGGTGATCTGCCCACCTTGGCCTTTCAAAGTCCTGGGATTACAGATTATAGGTGTGAGCCACCACACCCAGCCTGTATGTGCTTTTTTTTTTTTTTCTTGAGACAGAGTCTTGCTCTGTGGCCCAGGCTGCAGTGTAGTAGCACCATCTCGGCTCACTGCAGCCTCTGCCTCCTCGGTTCAAGCGATTCTCCTGCCTCAGCCTCCTGAGTAGCTGAGACTACAGGTGCGCGCTGCCATGCCCGGCTAATTTTTGTATTTTTAGTAGAGACGGGGTCTCACAATGTTGGTCAGGATAGTCTTGATCTCCTGACCTTGTGATCCGCCCACCTCGGCCTCCCAAAGTGCTGGGATTACAGGTGCAAGCCACGGTGCCTGGCCTGCATGTGCTTTTAAAGTCTTTGTGACATTGAGTTACAGGGCTCTGACTCTTGGGTCTAAAAAGGACATCAAGTCCTGCTAAATCTTAAACACTGACAACAATTAAAGCCTCATCTTCAAGCCCCATAGAACATGCAAATCAAAATAAACTGCTTTCCTGAGACACAGGGCCTGAAATTAAAGTTATTCAATTCCTCAAGGCCCAGGGACTATTGTGGAAGAGGTAGGCATGTAAGATTGTAAGAGCCAATTTTGAAATGTGAAATAAGTTCAGCTTCTCTATAAATATCATTAGTGTCAAAGACACAATGATGCAAAACCAGTGTATGGACCCTGTGTCAGATTAACAAGGTTTTCTTGCAGCTTTAACCAACTCGTTAATAAAGGTTATAAAGGTCGTAAAAGGCTTACGGAAGTTACATTTTATAATCAAGGTTAAATTTTATAGATTGTTTACAAAATTTTGAAATCAAATATAATTGACTTCATGCTGTTTTCATTAGGCCTTCTAGTTTAGAAAATTAAGCCTCCTCTCTCGAAGAATTAAGGTTTTTGCTTTTTTTTTTTTGAAATTCTTGAATTATCACTTTGGTTAAATAAATGACTTTACAATGATCTGTAATCCTACTTTATAATATCAAGTGTTTTAAACCTTTTATGGTTGACAAACTTTCCAAAATCACATTATAAATTTTGTCTTTTTCTAACCTAATTCTTTAAGAAATTAGATCCCCCAAAAGTTCTCCCCCCCCAAAAATGACGTAATTTGGCTTGTTTGGTATACAAATTATACAGGAAGCATCGTCACATATGAAATGGTGTTTGGTTTTCTTTGGGCTGTATTTGTGTAAATATGTTATTGGTATGGGTTCCAAAATTATGGGAAACTCCAGTAACTTTGATATAACTTAGTGTTAGTGTACATTATCATTAATAATCATAATCGTTATATAAAAATTATTGTGTGTCACAGAGGTAACACATTTCCTTGTCAATTGTGTCTTTTAAGTATGGCTGCCTTAAAACCTTTTTTCATCCATTGACAATTGTCTTTTGGTCCTCTTTAAAAGGTGGTTTTGTAATCAGCTATAAAACTCCAGCAGGTGCTCTTGAATGCAGGTTTCTGATAACTTTGGAGATTGTGACATCAGAATAGACGAAAAACTTTCAGGACTCATGGAGAGCTAAAATGTTCATGAGTATTAAGCAGAACAGAAATTAACTGCATGGACTGAACCAATCTTTCTGACTTTTTGCTTAAAATGTTTGTTGATTCTGGCCAGGTTTGGTGGCTTATGTCTGTAATCTCAGCACTTTGGGAGGCTGAGGCGGATGGATCACCTGAGGTGAGGAGTTTGAGACCGGCCTGGCCAACATGGGAAAATCCCATCTGTACTAAAAATACAAAATTTAGCGAGGTGTGGTGGTGCACGTCTGTAATCCTAGCTATTTGGGAGGCTGAGGAAGGATAATTGCTTGAACCCAGGAGACAGAGGCTGTAGTAAGCCGAGATTGTGGCACTGCACTCCAGCCTGGGAAACAGAACAACACTCCATCTCAAAAAAAAAAAAAGAAAAAAAAAAGTTTACTGATGCTTTGTTTTGTTTTTCAGAGTCTTAAAACTTTTCTTTTGAGCTATTGACAGCTTTTAACAATTTAGTATAGTCCTATGAACAAATTTGGAGCATATTTATGTCTCTCTACCTGATTTCTCCAGAATTTGGAAACATTTGTGAGTATTCTTAACTTACGGCAATACAGTTATTTGTGTAAATGCAATAATATATTTTTCAGGGCTGGGCGTGCAACCATCTGTCTCTCATCTACATGTGACCTGGAAGTCCCCAGTGTGGGGGACCTTGCTTTGAGCTGTCTCCACCTTTCTGGATGGAACTAATGTACTTCTTACATATTTACTGATGTCTCATCTCCCTAATATGTATAAAACCAAGCTGTGCCCCGACCACCTTGGGCACATGGCATCAGGACTTCCTGAGACTGTGTCACAGGAGCATCCGTAATCTTGGCAAAATAATCTTCAAAAATTAACTGAGACCTGTCTTAAATTTTTGGGGTTCACACAGGCAAGACACAAACATGTGCTGATGGGAGAAACCCATGGGAGTGGTATAATGATCCATCTGGAAGTTTATCATTTTCTTCTGCAAGACTGGGAAGTTTTTCCACAGGAGGTGGCTGTAGGTTGTGCTCTGAAAGAAGGGAAGGGTGGATCCTAGTTGAAGTAGTAAAAGCAGCTATTTTTGATAACAATAAGAATGATACAGGCTAGGGCTGAACAAGAAGAGGGGATAGGAACAAAAGAAACATGGCTAGAAGCCAACAGATTGACTTAAATAAGCAAGGGAAATAAGACATACAGTATCAGTGTCATCTTGCATTAATACTCTTTGTTTTTACTTATCAAAACACTTTCACATAAACGATTTCCTATGATTTTCACAATAAAACTGTAAAGTAGACAGTCCAGGAAGCAATCATTGTACAGATTGCTTTGTCATTTTTAGGAATCAAAAAATTGAACCAAAGTGTGGCCCTGAATTTATTGTTTTACTGTTAAAGGAAGAATGAAGACTGAGTGACACTTTTCCCAAGCTTGGTTCCTTGAGCCTTTGGCTGGCCTTGAGATAGACAGGTGAGGTGTACAGCACTGGAGTCTCACAGTTTACATTTGGGGAATCAAGTAGCAGAAGCCAAAGGCTCGAAGAACTACCCAAGTGTCAACATACAGGATTGACAGAAAAGACAAGTGGTGGGGCGCGGTGGCTCATGCCTGTAATCCCAGCACTTTGGGAGGCCAAGGTGGGAGGATCAGGTCGGGAGTTTGAGACCAGCCTGGCCAACATGGAGAAACCCCATCTCTAGTAAAAAGACAAAAATAGTTGGGTGTGGTGGTGCATGCCTGTAATCCCAGCTACTCGGGAGGCTAAGGCAGGAGAATCGCTTGAACCCGGGAGGCGGAGGTTGTGGTGAGCCGAGATTGCGCCATTGCACACAAGAGTGAAACTCCATCTCTCTCTCTCTCATACACACACACAAACAAGAAAAGATGACAAACTGGCCAGGTACTGTGGCTCATGGCCTGTAATCCCAGCACTTTGGGAGGCTGAGCCTGGAGGATCACCTGAGCCCAGGAATTTGAGACTAGCCTGGGCAACATAGTGAGACCTTACCTCTACTAAAATTTAATTTTTGTGTGTGTGTGTGTTTTGCAGGGCATAGTGGCATGCACGTGTGGTCCCAGCTACTTGGGATGTTGAGGTCAGGGAGGTGAGAGGACCGCTTGAGCCCAGGAGTTCGAGGTCATCCTGGACAGTATGGTGAGACCCTGTCTCTACAAAAAATACAAAAGATTGGCTGGGTGGGTTGGCTCATGCCTGTAGTCCCAGCACTTTGGGAGGCCGAGGCAGGCGGATAACCTAGGTCAGGATTCGAGACCAGCCTGGCCAACATGGCGAAAACCTGTCTCTACTAAAAATACAAAAATTAGTTGGGTGTGGTGGCACATGCCTGTAATCCCAGCTACTTGGGAGGCTGAGGCAGGAGAATCACTTGAATGTGGGAGGCAGAGGTTGCAGTGAGCCAAGATCACGCTATTGCACTCCAGCCTGGACAACAAGAGTGAAACTCCATCTTGGAAAAACAAAAAACAAAAAGCAAAACAAAAAATTAGCCAGGTATGGTGGCATGTGCCTATAGTCCCAGCTATGTGGGAAGCTGAGGTGGGAGGATCACCTGAGCCTGGGGAGGTCAAGGCTGCAGTGAGTTGTAATCACACCACTGTCCTCTAGCCTAGGTGACAGAGCAAGATACTGTCTCAAACAAACAAACAAACAAACAAAAAAACACCTGGGGTGGAGTGGGGCATATGCATTTAGGTGAACAAATAATGTGTATAATATGAACACAGCATGCAAAAGTGGACAAGTACAATTATTTAGCAGATGTGGGAGTCAAGGAGCCAGAGCTGGAGGACTTTGGGAGTAGGGTGGGAAGTTTCATTGGAACTAGGAAATCTGGGAAGAGAAGGGTCTTTCGAAGCGCCATGGCTCATGCTTGTAATCCCAGCACTTTTGGAGGCCAAGGAAGGCGGATCACAAGGTCAGGAGTTCGAGACCAGCCTGGCCAATATGGTGAAACTTCATCTCTACTAAAAGTACAAAAACTAGTCAGGCGTGGTGCTGGGCACCTGTAGTCCCAGCTACTCGGGAGACTGAGGCAGGAGCATCACTTGAACCCGGGATGCAGAGGTTGCAGTGAGCCAAGATTGTGCCACTGCACTCCATCCTGGGCCACAGAGTGAGACTCCGTCTCAAAAAAAAAGAAGAAAAAAAAAAAGGAAGACAAGTTCAGCCTTTTTATATATTAGAGATGGGGTCTTGCTATGTTTCCTAGGCTGGTCTTGAATTCTTAGGCTTAAGCAATCTTGCTGTCTGGGCCTCCCTAAATTTAACCTTTGATGTGGTTAGTGTGATACAGCAGGGGGACAATCTATGGGTTGTAAATACCAGAAAGGGCTCCTCACCAAAACAGCTACCTCTCATCTCAGCCTCTCTGGACACACACACACACACACACACACACACACACACACACACACACAGAGAGAGAGAGAGAGAGAGAGAGAGAGAGAGAACCCCAGAGCGCTGACAACATCAGCATTCTCAGGGACCTCATGGAACTCTGTTGGAGGGAGGGGTCTGGCACCTGGACAGCACTCCTCTATGACTTCATCAGCCTCAGAAGCCACAGGAAAGCAGCTTCGTCATCCTAAACTGAATGTCTTTTAACCTCTGGACTTCAACTGGCAAAGACTGGAGTTAAGAATAATGTGAAGCATCAGGCATCTGTGCTTCATGTGTTTCCTCTCTTAAACTGCTTTGTTTTTCAAGGGCGTCATGCCCTGTATTTGGCTTTAACATTTTGCTTTCTCAGCCTAGGCAACACAGAAAGACTTTGGCTCTCTCTCTCTCTCTGTTTTTTTCTTTTGAGACAGTCTTGCTCGGTCACCCAGGTTAGAGTGCAGCGACTTGATGGCGGCTCACTGCAACCCCCGCTTCCTGGGTTGAAACGATTCTCATGCCTCAGCGTCTCGAGTAACTGGGATTACAGGTGCATGCCACCATGCCCAGCTAATTTTTGTAGTTTTTAGAAACAGCCAAGACTCTGTTTCTTAAAAAAAAAAAAAAAGTCGGGCGCAGTGGCTCACGCCTGTAATCTCGACACTTTGAGAGGCGGAGGCGGGCAGATCACGAGGTCAAGAGATTGGGAACATCCTGACCAACATGGTGAAACCGTGTCTCTACTAAAAATGCGAAAATTAGCTGACATGGTGGTGCATGCCTGTAATCCCAGCTACTGGGGAGGCCGAGGCAGGAGAATCCCTTGAACCAGGGCGTCGGAGGTTGCAGTGAGCCGAGATGGTGCCATTGCACTCCAGCCTTGCGACAGAGCGAGACTCAATAAAAAAAAAAAAAAATAATAATAATAATAACCTGGGCACCCACCTGTAGGCACCCACCAGCAAGTCCCAGTTACTTGGGAGGCTGAGGCTGGAGGATTACTTTAGCCCAGAAGTTCAAGGGTGCAATGAGCTCATGCTTTGTCTAATATATTTATCCAAACAGCCTCTTTCTGTTCTGTACGTTTGTATTTATACGGTTACTTTTTTTTTTTTTTTGAGACGGAGTCCCACTCTGTCGCCCAGGCTGGAGTGCAGTGGCGCTATCTCGGCTCACTGCAAGCTCCGCCTCCCGGGTTCTTGCCATTCTCCTGCCTCAGCCTCCCAAGTAGCTGGGACTACAGGCGCTCGCCACTACGCCTGGCTAATTTTTTTTTGTATTTTTAATAGAGATGGGGTTTCACCGTGTTAGCCAGGATGATTTTGATCTCCTGACCTCATGATCCGCCCGCTTCGGCCTCCCAAAGTACTTGGATTACAGGCGTGAGCCACCGCGCCCAGCCCCTACAGTTACTTTTGTACAAGTGCTTTGCTCTAGGAAATTAGGTGCCTTGTAATTGTTGTGATTGATAATGATGACATTGGAAAAGGAACATAAGACGAAGGAAGCTGACTCTGGGTAGGCAATTCTACTTCATTTTGCAATCTCTTTTCCTTTTTGCATGCCTGTGCCAATATTCTAAGATTGAAGAAGTTGTGGAGGTAAGAGTGAACTGTTTGGGAATTCTTTCATTATCTCCCTATTTAGGACAGCACAAAGATCAAATCACTGTCACCTCATGCAAGAAATGTGAGAACTGTGGCTACAAATCACTCAATACAGTACTTTGCATATTATTTCCTTACTGCTTACATAATTTATTGCAACATATTCTGCTTCTTTTCCCAGAACTGTCAAATCTCTGCTATATCAGTACTGGCTAAATTCGGTGTTAAATGATTGAGCTTCAGGATGGGCAAATCATGACTTCGGACTACATTCCTCTTTGCCTGGGGGCTGGGAAATTCCGTAAGCTCTCTGTGTTTCTATCAGACTGGTCTTGAAGGCGGTGGCTGTTTGTGGATCTCCGCAGAGCGCCAATGTTGGCTTAAAAAAACCCCAAAGCTAGATTGTCCAAAAGGTATCCAAAAGGTAGTTGTATTATTTACAAGCCATCTTTTAGCTTTAAAACGTGATGAAGCATTTCCAGTTCCCTTTTCCTGAACTAATTCAGCAACTCCCTTTTTTGTTAGGTCCGCGCTGCTGCTAAGACTTCAGATGAAAGATGCTCCGGGGACTCCGTTATCCCGGGCCCCTCTGCCCGACATTTTTGATGAAGCGCTGCCTCCTGGCGGCGGCTCTAATGCTCGACGCCTTCCCAGCCTAGTGGAGTTCACTTTCTCTGGTTTGGAATCTGGAAGCTGATGCAACAGCTCCCCCGAGGGGGCGGGGAGTCGGGAACCCGGAGTGGAAGAGACGGCCTTCGGGAGACCCCTCCTCCGGCTCCGAGCAGGCACCTTTCCTCGCCCCGCCTCCCGCCCCCGCCCCCCCGACAAGGGGCTTCCAGTCTGGGGGTCCTACCCAGATTCAGCTAAGCATCTCCGGGCAGGAGGCAGTTGTGGCCTCTGGCAGCCAGCTTATGCGGGGTTGGGAGGGAGGGAAGAGGAAGCTGAGCGTTCATGGGGTGGACGACCAGTCTCTAAGGGTGTCCGCGGTCATTTTCATTTCCCCGCAGCAGTCCAGCTGTGCGGGAGCGAGGAGCGGACAGGGGAGCGGGTTGCCAGGCCTCGGTGCTTGGACCTTTGCGCCCTTCGCCGACACCCACGACAGTCCCCTCTTCTAGCGCTTCCTAGAGTCGGTGGAAGGGTGGGGGCAGCTTGGCCAGGTGGAGGGAGCGGAAGGGACGCCTGCTGGGGTGAGGTTCTGGTCCCCCAAGGCAGAGCTCGAGTGGGCCCCCACAGCCAGACCTGGGCCTCGGGGGCGACCCTGTTCTAAAGAGGGGTAATGAAGGCGGACTGTGGCTGGGTCCGAGCTTGGGAAGGCGTTGTCCTAGGACCGCAGACTGGGGACCCAAAAGAAGGAGGGAAATAAAAGCGAAACAAATGGCAGGGGACCGGAGAAAGCGAGGGTGGATTGGGGGGTGGGGATGGGAGAAAGGGACAAAGGTGAGTGAGGCCAGCAGGTTGGGCGGGGGCGGAGAGGGGGATGGGAACGGCCAAGGGCTAGGCCAGCGAGGATCGCGGGCTAGGGGAGAGCTTTTCCGGGGAAGAGCAGCGGGCGGGGCGCGTGGTGGGGAGTTGAGTGTATGCTTCGAAGTTCCGCTGTAGAGCCCACTTGCATACGCATGAACCTGAGCGTTCGCCTCCCTCGGCCTTTTCCTCCTTTGCCCTTCACCCTTTCGCAGCTGTAGCACTTAGCTCTCGCCATCTCCACGCCGCACCCAGACCGGTCACCTGAGCCTGGGTGTGAGGTAGAGCAGACAAGAATTTCCTGGATCCAGGGAAAGAGTGTTAGATGATAGGCTTTTTGTTTTGCTTTGCTTTTCCCATTAATGAAACAAAAGTCCGTTTCAAATCATTCTAGGCCTCCCAGTAAAACCGTGAAAGCCATACTTTCTTCTCTGCCTTTAACGCATTACTGTCAAAAAGAGTACCTCCGGGTACTCCTTGCTTAGGAGCCAGAGCGGCAGCCAAACAGGAGGGCCTGGAGAGCAAATTCAAGGACATGCCCAGGAGCCTAGCTACCTGGGAAATCAAATAAATAACATAGTTCATTCATTCATTTATTAACCCAGCAAACATTTATTAACTGTCTATGTGAGCCCTGCTCTGCGGGGATACAGTGGTGAACAAAGCTCTTGTGATGCTTACATTCTAGTGGGGGTGGTGACAGCAAACAAATGACACCGGGAATGGACAATATCACTGGGAAGCATGTTCCAGGCAGGGTGAACAGAAATTGCAAAAGCTGTGAGGCGGGAGCCTGCTTGCTGTGTGGCCACAGCAGGGAAGCCAGTGAAGCTGTAGTGGAATGAGGAAGACAGCAGGGGGGCCCATGCAGGCAAGGACAGCTTCCTCTTCCTGGGTCTTCCCTCACAACTTGGACCCTACCCCAGAGTGCAGGTAAGGGGCCAGCAAGTTGGGTAGCAGGCTGAGAGTGTCTAAAGGACACTAAATTATCTTTGCAATAATTCAGGTATTTGGTGCCAGTGTACTATGATTTCCGTGTCTTGGTGAAATATGAGTTGTCTTTCATCCGGTGACATAGACTTATTGACAACTCCTTACCTGGACTACTTGTGTCTGGAGTAATTTTGCAAGACAGGTGCAAATTGCAGGGTGTAGCCCAGGGGCCAGCCAGCTGACAGTTGCTTGAAGGCATTAGTCACAGTTGTAATTCCAAAAATGCATGATGCACTGTGAAGTGCTGCTCCCTGAGGGCAAGAGATTTATACTATTATCTGATTTTAAGTGGTTTACTATGCTTACCAAGAAGCTGTTTGCTTCAGAAGATTGCATGTGATGAAGATGTGTAATAATTTCTTCTTTTTTTTTTTGACTGGAGTGCTCACTGCAACCTCTGCCTCCCGGGTTCAAGCGATTCTCCTGCCTCAGCCTCCCAAGTAGCTGGGATTACAGGTGCCCGCCACCATACCTGGCTAATTTTTGTATTTTTAGTAGAGGCGGGGTTCCACTATGTTGGCCAGACTGGTCTCAAACTCCTGACCTTGTGATCTGCCCGCCTTGGCCTCCCAAAGTGCTGGGATTACAGGCGTGAACCACCACGCCCAGCTGATACGTAATAATTTCTAATTTTGAATATAAAGAGGCTTACACAATTTGTATTCCAGGAAAATTGGTATTTCCCCCACCTCTGCTAAGTAAACGTTCGACAGATGTTTAAATAAAACTGGTTTGAAGGGATGCCAACTCATTAGTCTGCCCAGGGTGCCACGGCCCAGTTGGCTCTTACCTGGTGACACACATCGATATCACCTGAACCAATTAGAGATCTCAGCTGTGAGTGAGCTTGCTTGGTGTCTAAATGTGCTTGGCTGTCCTCCTATAAGTGGTCTTCCTTGGCCTGGATTACCTCCCTTGGCTTGCTTTAGGGGCTGAAATGGCGCTGACATTCTTGAGATGGGACTGCAAAGTTTCCTTCTCCTGACCATGGGATCGTATCCCCTCTGCAGGACTAAGGATAGTACATGAGTGGGAGATGATTAGGAAATGGAATGAGGGGAGTTGCAAGAGGCATCAGAGGTCACTGTCAATGGAGGGGAAAGCTTAAATGCTCAGTAAATGTAGGGCAACAAGAAAGAGGGGGGTGGGGCTGAGGGAGGGAGGAGAAGGAGCTGAGACTCAGGTATTTGGTGCCAGTGTAGTGGAGAAGGTGCCTGGAGGCTGGCAGGCATTGAGGTCCTCTGGGTCTGACCAGGCAGTCCCAGCTCCAGCCCGTCCCCTGGCCCCTCCCCGCTGCCGGCCAGAGTCACACATGTGTTTTCCTGTTTTCCATTTCAGTCCCCGTTACCCTCTGCTTTTTCTGCTCCTCAGAGTCAACAGCTGCTGCAGCGTGAGCCATACCCTTGGTTCTCCTAACTAGCACCTTCCCCTCTCCCTTGACTGAGCTGGTAGCCTGTCCTCCCCGCACCTGCCCAAAGGTCACTGGACAGGTAAGAGGTGGGAGAGGAGGGACAATGGGCGAGAGGGGAAGTGCAGGAGGAGGATGGAGTGAGTCCTAAAAATCGGCTGAATGGAGGCCCAAGAGCCTCCTGTTTCTTGATCCCAGCTGTGTCCCTCCCTGGGCTGAAACTTCTGCCCAGAGACTTCAGCCCTTCCTTAATGGAAGCCCTGGCCACAGGAGTAAACAATTGCTTTTTTGTTTCACCTTTTTTTTTTTTTTTTTTTTTTTTAAGAGACTGTCTTAGCCACAGTAGAATATAGAAAAACAAACAGAGAACTGGGGAGGGAGGAGCTGAGCTTCTAGCTTGGAGTGATGGGGAAATCTAGTCATACCAGAGTGTATCTGTTTTCTGTTTCTGTTGTTAGGGGAGGCAGCACAGACTGGTTGGAGCCAGGAAGGCAGGACATGGGGTCTCTGGGAGAGAAAGTGTGTTCTTACAGTAGTTCCCTGAGCTCGGCTGAGGAGCCAAGACCCCGAGTTATGTGCTAGTTCCTGGAGGAAGTATGTTTTGGTGTTGCCATTGGTGGGTGAGGTTAGGGTGAGGGGCTCCACTGACTGTTCTGCCCAGCACTGCATACTGGAGGCCCTGCTGCCAGTTTCTGAATCAAATTTCTTCCACAGGCTGTAGGATAAGTGTGTTGTCCTGTAATCTTCACTGGGTGTTCAGAGATGAATGCATCTCAGACAGGGAAAGACGACAAGGGCTGCTGTTATCTTATGGGGTTGCTCATGTAAAACCTGGGGTGGGCCAGGTGCAGTGGCTCACACCTGTAATCCCAGCACTTTGGGAGGTTGAGGTGGGAGGATCACGAGGCCAGGAGTTCGAGACCAGCCTGGCCAACATGGTGAAACCGCGTCTCCACTAAAAATAAAAAAATAAAAAAAATAAAAATTAAAAATTAGCTGGGCATAGTGGTCGGTGCCTGTAATCCCAGCTACTAGGGAGGCTGAAGCAGGAGAACCCAGGAGGTGGAGGTTGCAGCGAGCAGAGATCACGCCACTGCACTCCAGCCTGGGTGACAAAGCAAAACTCCGTCTCGGAGAAAAAAAAAACCCCAAAACCCAAAACCCCCCCCCCCCAAAAAAAAGAAAAAAGAAAGAAAACCTGGGGCAGAAGAGCCCCTTTGGGAGAGCCTAGGGGTGTTGTTGGTCGCAGGCTGCCTGAATGGCGGAAGCATTACCCTAAGACCCGGGGTCTTAGGGAGAAATGTGAGCTGCCAAAGATGGTGCCTTCTTGTCTAGGGTGCTATAGGTAGTGGTGGGGAAAAGACAGGGGCTTCATGTTCTCTATGGATGGCAGCCTCCCTTGCCTAGTTTGCATGGGCAGACTGAAGTAGGTTAGAGTCCACTAGCACTTCTTGGTGCTACCACGAGGGCATGCTGTTTGCGGGAGTGCGGGTTTTACCCCAGCAGATTTCTGTCTCAAAATTCCACGGATAGGACTTCACTTTTCAGATGCCACCAGTCAGGAATGAAACCCCGTACACTTCTCTCTCCATTCCCCCTCACAGTTTTCCCTTCCTTTGTCCCTCCTTCCTTCCTTTCTTTTACGTCATATTAGGACACATGCCCACCCCTTGGTGCCAGTGAATTTGGTCTTAAAAGGGCAGGCGTGATGATGTGTTTGTGTTTTCTTTTGTTTGCTTTAGAAGTGGGCACCCTAGCAATAGCAGCACTGCCAAGAGGACTTGTAATCACCTCTTATCCCTGCAAAGAATGAGAAAGGGGAGGGGCAGCCAGGAAGGAGATTAACAAACTTTGTTGGAGCCTTTAGTCTAGGCTATAGACTGAAGGATGACAGAGGCTTTCTTTCTTTTTAATCTAGTCTGATTACATCTTCCTCCAGGTAATTCATGTAGGTCATTCCTGTCCAAAAGCAAGGTCTAAGGTGGTGCCGGTGGCTCATGCCTGTAATCCTACCACTTTGGGAGGCAGAAGCAGGTGGATCAGTTGAGGCCAGGAGTTCAAGACCAGCCTGGCCAACAGAGCGAAACCTCATCTCTACTAAAAATACAAAAATTAGGCTGGGCACGATGGCTTATGCCTGTAATTCTAGCACTTTGGGAGGCTGAGGTGGGCGGATTGCCTGAGTTTAGGAGTTTAAGACCATCCTGGTCAATATGGTGAAACCCCGACTCCACTGAAAACACAAAAGATTAGCTGGGCGTGCTGGTGTGTACCTGTAATCCCACCTACTCAGGAGGCTGAGGCAGGAGAATTGCTTGAACCTGGGAGGTGGAGGTTGCAGTGAGCCGAGATCGCGCCACTGCACTCCAGCCTGGGCAACAGAGCAAGACTCTGTCTCAAAATAAAATAAAATAAAACAAAATAAATAAAAATACCAAAATGAAAACACAAAAATTAGCCAGGCATAATCCTAGTTACTCAGGAGGCTGATGCATGAGAATTGCTTGATCCAGGAGGTGGTGGAGGTTGCAGTGAATCAAGATTGTGCCACTGCACTCCAGCCTGGGTGACAGAGTGAGACCTTCTCTCAAACAAACAAACAAAAAATAAATAAAATAAAATAAATAAATAAATAAATAAAATAAAAAGAAGGCCTAGAGACTAGGGCAGGCCAGGGGGATGGGGAGATGGAGAGATAGTATACTTGTGTGATTAAGAGTATATGAGCTCTGGTGGTTCCATTAGATGATGTGCTTAAAGTCCTTAGCAGTGTGTCTGACCCAGGTAAGTGCTCAATAAGTGATAGCAATTATTATTACAGGAGCATTTTGGAGAAAAGGTTAGTCTCCTCCAGAAGGATTTCAGATCACTGTGAAAGCCTGTCTTGGGAGAAGCATGATCTCTGGGAACGCTCACACCAGAATCCTCCTCCTAGATTAAATTAAAAGTTTAAAGAGCTAGAATGGGAGGATGTATGGTGGAGATGTCTCCCAGAGATATTTAGATCTCTATTCTCTGGTTGTAGAATAACCAAAGAGGGTTAGAAGAGATATGAGAAGAAACAGACAGTTGGATTTCAGAATGGATAGGGTCTATTTCTGTTGGAAGGAATACCAGATTTAAAGTAAATAATAAAGACAGCATAAACTATGTGATTTCCAAAAAATGCTCAGCTTTCTCTGCCTGTTCTGGGCCTGTCTGTCCAACATAATTCAGTGAAATCTGATTTCCTCATTTTATTTAAAAATTTTTTTTTTCGAGACGGAATCTCGCTCTGTCACCCAGGCTGGAGTGCAGTGGCCCAGTCTCGGCTCACTGCAAGCTCTGCCTCCCGGGTTCCTGCCATTCTCCTGGCTCAGCCTCCCGAGTAGCTGGGACTACAGGCACCCGCCACCACACCCAGCTAATTTTTATTTTTATTTTTATTTGTTTGTATTTTTAGTAGAGACAGGGTTTCACCGTGTTAGCCAGGATGGTCTTGATCTCCTGACCTTGTGATCCAGCTGCCTTGGCCTCCCAAAGTGCTGGGATTACAGGTGTGAGCCACCGCGCCCGGCCTGATTTCCTCATATTTTTTAGGAAAGTGGAGTAAACTTATATATGAGGAAGTCGTTCATAGGAATGTATGCTTATCCCAAAAATCTTGGTATGTTTTGTCAAGAATGAAAAGGCACATGGGTCTGGTGGGGATGCAGTCAGATATTTGATCTCTTGACTGTGTTTCTTTTGAAGTAGTCTGAGGCTCAGACTTTGGGGCAGTGGCCCAGGTTTGGAGGCAACCTCCCAGTCTCTCTTTGCATGGGGAAGTGTGCAGTCACAGGGTGTAGAGACTGCTCTTACACTTCCTGTAATCTCAGCATGGGAACAAGCCTTTGTGTTACACTGTGCAACCTTCCTCCCTTTCTTAAATGCTTGGGGTGAGAGAGAAGAGAGGCTAGGGTGGGGCATGGAGGACACACAGAGAAAGAGAGTGCTGTGTATTCCTTCCCGGCTACTGTCCTGTCCTCAGCTAACTTGGTCTGGAACAGTTTCCCCAGGGCTGCAGATACTGCACCCAGCTGACTGTCCTTTCTTCTGGGCCCCTGGTCCCAGAGCAGAGCTGACAAAGGAGATTCCTGAGAGAGTGACTCCTTATCACAGAAAGTGCTGAGCCAAGAGCTCCTAGCCGCCCCTTTTGCAGATGTGAAGGGCCAGTGAACCTTGGACACAGATGGTTGCTTAACAGTCCTTTCCCCTCCCTCACTCCTTCCTTTGCAGGCTGCCTCACCTCCTCCACCCTTCTTGCTTAAATCCATAGGCATTTTTCTGGCCTTCCCTTTTACTGCTGGCTGGGAAGGAGGAGCATCAGACCATAGATCCTAGAAGGCACTTCTCTTCCTGACTGCTGCTGGCACTGCCGTGAGAACCTGCTTATATCCAGGACCGAGGAGTAAGTGTGCGTTCCGCCCTTTTCTCATCTCCACTCGCCTTGCTTACCCTTGTCTTTGCTGCTGTGCAGTGTCTAATTGCTTCTTCTCCCGAGTGCCCCTCGCCCTAATATCTCCCCATTGCTTGACTAGCCTCTTCTGTTTTCCTCTCAGCTGTCTCCTGCTCGGTGTTTTCCAGCATGTGCTGCCTGGCTGCAGCTGTCTTCCTGCCTTGGCTTGCAGTGGTATCTCTCCAGCAGCAACTCTGGGGTAGGGAGTGGTCATCAGCTGCCTCCAATCATCTCTAGGTTTTGTTGTACATTGGATCACCCTTCTCTCATTCATACTTTTTTGGGTGATTCAACGATGCTGATGTGAGGGATCTGATAGCAGGAGGCTTGGAATACCAGAGACTGGGAAAAAGGTTTCTGGGAAAGGAAAAGTGAGGAAAAGAGAATAGCCTGTTTTCTTTCAGGGTGAGGTGGGTCTACTTGGGCTTTGCCAGGGCTGAAGACTCCAGCTAAGGGTTAAGGGATGCTCCTTGGGCAGGAGGATGGTTGTGGGTTTCCAGCAGATTTCTGAAGCCTTTAGGTTTGGCAGACATAGAGTCCTTGAGGAAAAGAGCAGCGTTATGAGGTGCTCCCACAGATTAGTTGCTTGTAAGATCGGTTCCTAATGTATCTCAGCGCAGGTGATCGCTGAAGCTGAAATTGGAGGGAAGACGGGTTTTGGATAAGGCTGAAAACTCAGGGTCAAGCCATTATGGTTATTTTCTGGGAACTGCCACGCTGCCCCCATGCCTATCTTGTATTATAGCAGGCTCAGAGAGAACCAACATTTAGTGTTTTTTTTTTTTTTTTTTTTTTTTTTTGAGACAGAGTTTTGCTCTTGTTGCCCAGGCTGGAGTGCAATGGCCTGATCTCGGCTTACTGCAACCTCCACCTCCCGGGCTCAAGTGATTCTCCTGCCTCAGCCTCCCAAGCAGCTGGGATTACAGGCATGTGCCATCACACGTGGCTAATTTTTGTATTTTTAGTAGAGACCAAGTTTCTCAATGTTGGGCAGGCTGGTCTTGAACTCCCTTCTTTAGGTGATCTGCCCGCCTTGGCCTCCCAAAGTGCTGGGATTACAGACATGAGCCACTGTGCCCAGCCCAAGATTTCGTTCTCTATTTGGTGAGTTGGGTGGGCAGCAATATCCTAATGATGAGAGACAGATGCTTTCTCTCTGGCGAATGAGTGCCTTCTCTTAAAAATTCAAGTTGGAGGCCAGGCAAGGTGGCTCATGCCTGTAATCCCAGCACTTGGGGAGGCTGAGGCGGGCGAATCACCTGAGGTCAGGAGTTTGAGACCAGCCTGACCAACATGGAGAAACCCCGTCTCTACTAAAAATACAAAATTAGCCAGGTGTGGTGGTGCATACCTGTAATCCCAGCTACTCGGGAGGCTGAGGCAGGAGAATCACTTGAACCTGGGAGGTGGAGGTTGCGGTGAGCTGAGATTGCACTCCAGCCTAGGCAACAAGAGCGAAACTCCGTCTCAAAAACAAAAAACAACAAACAAACAAACAAAATTAGCCAGGCGTGGTGGCAGGTGCCTGTAATCCCAGCTACTTGGGAGGCTGAGGCAAGAGAAGTGCTTGAACCTGGAAGGCTGAGGTTGCAGTGAGCCGAGCCAAGATTGCACCACTGCACTCCAGCCTGGGCTACAGAGCGAGACTCTGTCTATAAATAAATAAATACATACATATTCAAGTTGGGGTTGTTTTGATGAGTGAGCTAGAGAAAAGGTTATTTGGAGGTCTCTGCAGTGGTTGGTGGCTGCCCATATTAGCCTGCGTTGGAGGCAGGTAGAGGTTCTATGTAATTGCCAACCACCTAATATATAGCATCATCTTTCTTCCTTAAAGGGCAATGCCAGGAAGCTGGTGAAGGGTTTCCTCTCCTCCACCATGGTTGACAGCACTGAGTATGAAGGGGCCTCCCAACCTGAGGTGGAAACCTCCCCTTTGGGTGATGGGGCCAGCCCAGGGCCGGAGCAGGTAAAGCTGAAGAAGGAGATCTCACTGCTTAACGGCGTGTGCCTGATTGTGGGGAACATGATCGGCTCGGGCATCTTTGTTTCCCCCAAGGGTGTGCTCATATACAGTGCCTCCTTTGGTCTCTCTCTGGTCATCTGGGCTGTCGGGGGCCTCTTCTCCGTCTTTGGGGCCCTTTGTTATGCGGAACTGGGCACCACCATTAAGAAATCTGGGGCCAGCTATGCCTATATCCTGGAGGCCTTTGGAGGATTCCTTGCTTTCATCAGACTCTGGACCTCCCTGCTCATCAGTGAGCCCACCAGCCAGGCCATCATTGCCATCACCTTTGCCAACTACATGGTACAGCCTCTCTTCCCAAGCTGCTTGGCCCCTTATGCTGCCAGCCGCCTGCTGGCTGCTGCCTGCATCTGTAAGTAGGGCTGGGGCAGGAGGTGGTGGATGGAGGGCTGGGCAGAGGCTGGGATGTGAGTGCAGTCTGGGAGTAAGAAGGAGATAGAAAGGAATGCCTCTGACAACATATATATATATACACACACAACTATATATATACACACACAACTATATATACACACACACAACTATATATATACACACACACACAACTATATATATACACAACTATATATGCACACAACTATATATACACAACTATATATATACACAATTCTCTCTCTATATATATATAGTTAAATTAATGTATGCTTAGTGTGAAATTTCAAACAGTACCACAGTGTAACATAAAAACACTCACCTTTTCCCCAGCTTCTCATGGTAAGGACTATTAGCAGTTTGCATATTCTTCCTGATTTTTTTTTTTTTTTTTTTTTAAGAGACAGGTGTTTTGCTCTGTCACCCAGACTGGAGTGCAGTGATGTGATTATACCTCACTTCAGCCTCGAACTTCTAGGCTCAAGCTATCCTCCTGCCTCAGCCTCCTGAGTAGCAGGGACTACAGGCATACTGATTTTTTTTTTTCTTGTTCCTTCAAGAGATGTAGTTTTGGCAGGGTGTGGTGGCTTATGCCTGTAATTCCAGCACTTTGGGAGGCTGAGGTGGGCAGATCACCTGGGGTCAGGAGTTCGAGACTAGCCTGGCCAACATGGTGAAACCTCATCTCTACTAAAAATACAAAAATTAGCTGGGCATGGTGGCAGGCACCTGTAATCCCAGCTACTCAGGAGGCTGAGACAAGAGAATCACTTGAACCCAGGAGGCAGAGGTTGCGGTGAGGCAGAGGTTGCGGTAAGCCAAGATTGCACCACTACACTCCAGCCTGGGTGACAGAGTGCGACTCCATCTCAAAAAAATAAAAAAATAAAAAAAAAAATAAAAAAAATTAAAAAAAGAGGTATGTTTTGTTCTTTTACAAAAATGAGATCATACTAGTCTACCTGTAATTCTACAACGTGCTTTTCCTCTAGCATTATCAGTGACATTCTTTTCTACTTACAGATCTACTTTTTAAAAAATGCTTTGTATTATTTCATGTTAATTTTAAGGATGTATTTTAAAATTATGTTTTAATTCCATGTTAATTATAAGGATTTAAGTAGTTTATTTATCTAGCTAGTCCTCTGTTAATGGCCATGTACCTTGGTTTCAGTTTCTCAGTCTTACAGATAATGCTCCAGTGGATGTCCTTTTGCAGTTGCGTGAGTATTTCTGTAGGCTAGATTCTTCCTTTTTTTTTTTTTTTTGAGATAGAGTCATTCTGTCACCCAGGCTTGAGTGGCGCAATCTCAGCTCACTGCAACCTCCATCTTCTGGGTTCAAGTGATTCTCCTGCCTCAGCCTCCCTAGTAGCTGGGATTACAGGCATGTGCCACCATGCCCAGCTAATTTTTTTGTATTTTTAGTGGAGATGGGGTTTCACTGTGTTGGCCAGGCTGGTCTTGAACTCCTTACCTCAAGTGATCTACCTGCCTCGGCTTCACAAAGTGTTGGGATCACAGGCATGAGCCACTGCACCCAGCCTCTGTGGGCAAGATTTTTAATACTGTCATTTCAGTCCACCTTGGCTTTTTCTCCATCTCATAAATAAAATATTATTTAAATCTGTACATTCAGCAAAGCCATTGGAGGTGCTGAGATGATGATTCTCCACAGCCCCATCCCTCAGATGCCTCTATTCTTGAAAAATGCCCTTCCAACCTGAGAGAGCCTAGGACCTTAGAGATGCCTTCCACCCCACAACTGTGAATAAGCTCAGACATTCTGTCAGTTTGAGGGGCAGCTGCTGTAGCAGTTGGGGCACAGGAATCTTGCACCAGGTGCAATTGCTCATTGGCTCCCTGCTCTCCCATCAGCTTGTGTCCTTTTTTCTTTCAATTTCTGTATTGCCCCATTCACTCCTCAACTTCCTTTCCAGCTTCCCTGATTTTACTGTTGTGTAGAGAACTGGCTGTCTTCTGTGGGGTCCTTCTGTGTTTTGTATGTCCTTGTGTCTGGCCTGGACTCATCTCTGCGTATGTTTGTCATACATGGCAACAGTCAGGGAGGGGTGGAAGGCACCACTTTGTGTTGCAAGAAGGGGGTTTTCACTGACTTTTTTTGTTTTTTGTTTTTTTTGAGACAGAGTTTCACTCTTGTTGCCCAGGCTGGAGTGCAATGGCGCAATCTCAGCTCACCACAACCTCCGTCTCCCGGGTTCAAGTGATTCTCCTGCCTCAGCCTCTCAAGTAGCTGGGATTACAGGCGTGTGCCACCATGCCTGGCTAATTTTTGTATTTTTATTAGAGACAGGGTTTCTCCATGTTGGTCAGGCTGGTCTCGAACTCCTGACCTCAGGTGATGCACCCACCTCAGCCTCCCAAAGTGCTGGGATTACAGGCATGGGCCACATTCCCAGCCTTAGAATTCTATTATTTTAACTATCTTTATCTGTGTCATTTCTGACAGCTCTTGTTTTTTGATTCTGGCATTGTGCCTACCTCTGCCAGTCACCCCTTTTTAATTTTCTGCTTCTTCTTCTTCTTTTTTTTTTTTTTTTTGAGACAGAGTTTTGCTCTTGCTGCCCAGGCTGGAGTGCAATGGCGCGATCTCGGCTCACTGCAACCTCCGCCTCCTGGGTTCCAGTGATTCTCTTGTCTCAGCCTCCCAAGTAGCTGGGATTACAGGCGCCCGCCACCACGCCAAGCTAATGTTTTTGTATTTTTAGTAGAGACAGGATTTCACTATGTTGTCCAGGCTGGTCTCAAACTCCTGACCTCAGGCGATCCGCCTGCCTTGACCTCCCAAAGTGCTGGGATTACAGGCGTGAGCCACTGCACCTGGCCAATTTTCTGCTTCTAATTTAGGTATAGAGACATACATGTTCAAACCCTCATTCACCCATGTACACATTCATGTGCCTGTATATCCTTGTAAGAATACATGCAAAGGCCGGGTGCAGTGGCTTACGCCTGTAATCCCAGCACTTTGGGAGGCCGAGGCGGGTGGATCACGAGGTCAAGAGATCAGGACCGTCCTGGCCAACATGGTGAAACCCCGTCTCTACTAAAAACACAAAAATTAGCTGGGTGTGGTGGTGCATGCCTGTAGTCCCGGCTACTCAGGAGGCTGAGGCAGGAGAATCGCTTGAACCCGGGAAGCAGAGGTTATAGGGAGCAGAGATTGTGCCATTGCACTCCAGCCTGGGTGACAGAGCGAGACTCTGTCTCAAAGGAAAAAAAAGAAAAAAAAAAAAGCTGGGTGTGGTGGTGGGTGCCTGTAATCCCAGATACTGTGGAGGCTGAGGCAGGAGAAATGCTTGAACCCAGGAAGCAGAGGTTGCAGTGAGCCGAGATCATGCTACTGCACTTCAGCCTGGGCCACAGAGCAAGACTCTCTCAAAAGACAAAACAATACAAAACAAAACAAAAATAACACATGCAAAGTAGCCACAGTTATGGTTCATATGCAGAGCTCTTTAGTGAGTAAAAGGCATGGAGTTTTGTGCACAGATGTGTGACACACATTTGAGATTACTCTGATAGAGTGAAATGTGCACACCACTTGTGCACACACTTGTGTTTGAGGTTGGGCTCAATAGCTATGTGACCTTGAGCCAAGTGCACTGACTGTTTAATTCCAGGCTGTTGTGAGAATGGAATGAGATTCAGTGAAAATCATAAATTATGACTCAAGTATAAGGTATTATGTTTAAAATTACCATCTTTCTTGGTCACTTATAGTCCTGTTCCTTTTCCTGTTTCTTGACTTCATCTGAGTAGTTATGGTCAGATAAATGAGATATTACTGCATAGGTAATATCTGGACTTTGTTCTATCTTTAATAACTTCAGAGGAACATAGAGATCTGAAGAAGGTTCAGAAGGGCGATCAAGACTAAGAATTTAGTGACATATGATTCATGGGTTTATTCTTTCAGCCACTGTTTTAGTTTTGTTTTTAAATTTTTTTTATAGAGATGGGGTCTCGCTATGTTGCCTGGGCTGGTCTCAAACTCCTGGGCTCTAGCAGTCTGCCTGCCATGGTCTCCCAAAGTGCTAGGAGCCACTGCACGTGGCCTTCCGGCACTGTTTAATAAGCACCTGACACAAGTCAGATGCTAGGACCTATGAAGACATTCTGATTAGCCTAAGTGAGAACTTAGGCAGAATCTTCAGATTTAGCAACAGAAGGGCTTTAATTTAGAGCTTTCATACATTCCCTCCCTTAGAAAAAATTTAATTAGGGCATGCTATGTGTGTGCTAGATATTTTACTTAGTGCTGCAAAACGAAGAAGAATGATATCTGGCCCTTGCCATTCCATAATTTATAGTCCAGAAAGGAGACAGACATGTTAACAAATAATTGTCATGCAATATAATTTGTGCACTGATAGAGGCACCATAAGAGCAAATGGGGCAATATTTTTTTTTGAGACGAAGTTTCACTCTTGTCGCCCAGGCTGGAGTGATCTCGCCTCATTCATGCAACCTCCATGTCCCAAGTTAAGCGATTCTCCTGCCTCAGCCTCCCGAGCAGCTGGGATTATAGGCATGCACCACCACACCTGGCTAATTTTTGTGTTTTTAGTAGAGACGGGGTTTCACCATGTTGGCCAGGCTGGTCTCGAACTCCTAACCTCAGGTGAACCGCCTGCCTCAGCCTGCCAAAGTGCTGGGACTACAGGCATGAACTACCACGCCTGACCTAAATGGGGCAACTTTATTTTTGTAGGGGAGGACAGCTTAGGAAAGTATCACAGAGAACATGGTGTCTGAGCTGAATTTTGAAAACAAATATAGCTGTCTCCTGCAACCTTTCACACAGGAGACTGCATGTACAAAGGTGTGGAGGTGCAAGGCACAGAATGTTCAGAGAATTCCAGGTCATTGGTATGGTTGGAATGTGGGGTGCGAGAAGGGCTAGGAGACAGCACTGGGTGAGATGGGTTTTATAATCAGGTTGGACTTTATCTAAAAGATAAGGGGAAGCTATTGTTTATTTTTTTATTTTTAGAGATGGGGGTTCTTGCTCCGTCGCCCAGGCAGGAGTGCAGTGGTGCAGTCATAGCTCACTGCGGCCTCCAACTCCTGGCCTCAAGTGATCCTCCTACCTCCTGAGTAGCTAGGATTACAGGTGAGAGCTACAAAGCTACACAGCTACTGATTTTAAGCAGGGGTATGGGGACTACTGAAATAATCAGACTTGGTTAAAAGGAGAACTCTGGTGGCGACATGGAGAATGTTTTTGGAAAGAGCAAGAGACAGAAAGGTGGGGAGACTAGTTTAGGGAGCTGAAAACTGAATCCATGTAAAGGGTGATGAAGATCTGCACTGTGGAGTGGCCTTAGGAACAGAGATGAGGGTATGAATAAAGAAATAGTTGGCTGGGCGCAGTGGCTCACGCTGGTAATCCCAGCACTTTGGGAGGCTGAGGCGGGTGGATCACGAAGTCAGGAGATCGAGACCATCCTGGCTAACATGGTGAAACCTCGTCTCTACTAAAAATACACAAAAAATTAGCTGGGTGTGGTGGCGGGTGCCTGTAGTCCCAGCTACTCAGGAGGCTGAGGCAGGAGAATGTCGAGAACCCAGGAGGCAGAGCTTGCAGTGAGCTGAGATCCGGCCACTGCACTCTAGCCTGGGCAATAGAGAGAGGCTCCGTCCAAAAAAAAAAAAAAAAAGAAATAGTTAACAGTGGACTTTCAAGGACTTTTTGCAGTGGGTCGAGGAGCTCTCACAGGTAAAGCCCTCCTCCAGCCTTGCCCACAGGTTTCCACCCCAGTATGTTGCTCCCTGTTTAAAATCCTCCAATGACTCCTCACATGCTTTAGGAGAAAATCTAAACCCCTTGAAGGTGTGCCTTGTGCTTTCACTGCTTTGGCCTTCTCATATCCCATAATCCTTCAGGCACACCCCATTACCCATATATTCTAGGTATGGGGGATGTGGAAGCTCTCAGAGTTCGTGAAGCTGAGGGTTTGAGCTTGGACAGGTGTGGGTGATGGGGCTGCCATCTCAAATAGGGAAGGTGGGCTGAGTGTGAGTTAGACAGGGCATCCGAGTCTTCTGCTGGGCACTCATGTGGCCCTTCCATGAGCAGTGCCTTCTTTGGCTGTCATGACACAGAAGTGGGTCATTTTCCCAGCAAGTAAGGTAAGATGCTTACCTGAAAAAAGAGGTTGACATGGTGAAACCACGTCTCTATTAAAACGCAAAAAAATTAGCTGGGTGTGGTGGCGGGCACCTGTAATCCCAGCTACTTGGGAGGCTGAGGCAGGAGAATCGCTTGAACCTGGGAGGCAGAGGTTGCAGTGAGCCCAGATCGCACCACTGCACTCCAGCCTGGGTGACAGAGCAAGGCTCTGTCTCAAAAAGAAAAAAAAGAGGTTGATGTGTGAATGATAATCTCCTGCCTCAGCCTTCCGAGTAGCTGGGATTACAGGCTCCTGCCACCACACCCAGCTAATTTTTGTATTTTTAGTAGAGACGGGGTTTCACCATGTTGGCCAGGATGGTCTCAATCTCCTGACCTCGTGATCTGCCTGCCTTGGCCTCCTCAAGTGCTGGGATTACAGGCGTGAGCCACCGCAGTTGGCCTTTGATGTATGTACAGTTTGTTGATGAGCATACATGGGTAATTTCTTTTTAAAAAATTTTTTTTTGTTTAATTTTTCTTCCACTTTTAAGTTCCAAGGCACATGTGCAGGATGTGCAGCTTTGTTACACAGGTAAACATGTGCCATGATTGTTTGCTGCACAGATCAACCCATCACCTGGGTATTAAGCCTAGCATCCATTAGCTATAATTCCTGATCCTCTCCCTCCACCAGCCTCCACTGACAGGCCCCAGTGTGTGTTGTTCTTCCCCCACGTTTGTCCATGTGTTCTCATCATTCAGCTCCCAATTATAAGTGAGAACATTTGGTGTTTGGTTTTCTGTTTTTACATTAGTTTGCTGAGGATAATGGCTTCCAGTTTCATCCATGTCCCTGCAAAGGACATGATCTCATTCCCTTTTATGGCTGCATAGTATTCCATGGTATATATGTACCACATTTTCTTACTTGCCGTACCTTCCTTTCTTTCTTTTTCTTTTCTTTTTCTTTTTTTTTTTTTTTTTTTGGAGACTGAATCTTGCTCTGTTGCCTAGGCTGGAGTGCAGTGGCATGATCTTGGCTAACTGCAACCTCTGCCTCCTGGGTTCAAGTGATTCTCTGGCTTCAGCCTTCCAAGTAGCTGGGATTACAGTTGCTTGCCACCACACCCAACTAATTTTTGTATTTTTAGTAGAGATGGGGTTTCACCATCTTGGCCAGGCTGGTCTTGAACTCCTGACCTCATGGTCCACCCGCCTCGGCCTCCCAAAGTGCTGGGATTACAGTCATGAGCCACTGCGCCTCACCAGGCGTTCCTTTTTCTCTGCAAACTTGCCAGCATCTGTTGTTTCTTGACTTTTTTTTTTTTTTTTTTTTTTGAGACAAAGTTTCGCTCTTGTTGCCCACGCTGGAGTGCAATAGCACAATCTCGGCTCAGCGCAACCTCTGCTTCCCAGGTTCAAGGGATTCTCCTGTCTTAGCCTCCTGAGTAGCTGGGATAACAGGCGTGCACCCTCACACCTGGCTAATTTTGTATTTGGCTAATTTTGTATTATTAGAGACAGGGTTTTTCCATGTTGGTCAGGCTGGTCTTGAACTCCCGACCTCAGGTGATTCACCTGCCTCGGCCTCCCAAAGTGCTGGGGTTACAGCTGTTAGCCACCACGCCTGGCTGTTTCTTGACTTTTTAATAATTGCCATTCTGACTGAGATGAGATGATTTCTCGTTGTGGTTTTGATTTGCATTTCTCTAACGATCAGTGATGTTGAGCTTTTTTTCATGCTTGTTGGCCACATGAATGTCCTCTTTTGAGAAGTGTTTGTTCATGTCCTTTGCTCACTTTTTAATGGGATTGTTTGTTCCTCTCTTGTAAGTTTGTTTAAATTCCTTGTAGACTCTGGTTATTAGACCTTTATCAGATGGATAGATTGCAAAAAATTTTCTCCCATTCTGTAGAGGTTGTCTGTTCCCTCTGATGATAATTTATTTTGCTGTGCAGAAGCTCTTTAGTTTAATAAGATCCCATTTGTCAATTTTTGCTTTTGTTGCAATTGCTTTTGGTATTTTTGCCATGAAATCTTTGCCCGTGCCTATGTCCTGAATGGTATTGCTACGAAATCCTAGATTTTTTTCTAGGGTTTTTATAGTTTTGGGTTTTACGTTTAAGTCTTGAATCCATCTTGAGTTAATTTTTGTATAAGATATAAGGAAGGGGTCCAGTTTCAATTTTCTGCATATGGCTAGGCAGTTCTCCCAGCACCATTTATTAAATAGGGAATCCTTTCTCACATGAGTCATTTCTAATGACCAGAAGGTGTGTGTTCACTATCAAGGCATCCCCTTCCTGGTACCCTAGTAACTGGGAAACCAATCTAGTAATCAGGAAGTTGCTTGCAGGGTATGGAATTGGAACAAAAGAAGAAAATTTGAATAATTTGAGAATTTTTTTCTGAACATGTTGGGCTCTATAAAGCGTGGAGCTGAAAGGTGGAGCCCCTGCCTGCAGGGAACGCACAGTGTGGTGGTGAAGCGAGGCAAACATAGTCTTAAACATGTATATGTGGCAAGTGCTTGCAGGGGTGGAGAGCGGCTTGTTCAGGGGATGATGTCTGCATCAACACTGAAGGATGAAAGGAGTCAGGCTGGGCTGACGCACCCACATCTCTATTGTGGCCTATGTGGCCCTACTCCACCTGACTTCTCTGATTCACCTTGGACTTCTTGCCCTCACTTTGTCTGCTCCAGCCACACTGGCCTTCTTTTCTCTCCTGCATTTTCCTGGCACATGCATGTCTCAGGGATTTTGTATTTGTTTCTTCTGCAAGGAAGGCATGTCTCCAGATGCCTACAGAGCTTATTCCCTTACTGCATTCACCTCTTTGCAAAAATAGTACCTTACTAGAGACCTATCCTATCCAAAATGGTCACTCTCAGTTCCCCATCCTGTTTTCTTTTTCTTTTTCTTTTTCTTTCTTTCTTTTTTTTTTTTTTTGATACGGTGTCTTGCTCTGTCGCCCAGGCTGGAGTGCAATGGCACGATCTTGGCTCACTGCAACCTCCGCCTCCCGGGTTCAAGCAATTCTCCTTCCTCAGCCTCCCAAGTAGATGGGATTACAGGCAGCTGCCACTATGCCTGGCTAATTTTGGTATTTTTAGCAGAGACAGGGTTTCACCATGTTAGTCAAGCTGGTCTCAAACTCCTGACCTCAGGTAATCCGCCCGTCTTCGTCTCCCAAAGTGCTGGGATTACAGGTGTGAGCCACTGCGCCTGGCCTCTTTTTCTTTATAGCACTGTTCAACACATTGTTTACTTGTCTCTCTTTCCCTCTAGAATATAAACATCATGCGAATAAGGACTTTGTTTTACTCACTGCTGAATCACCAGCACATAGAACAGTGCCTGGCATCTGCTAGGTGCTCAATAATTATATGTTGAATGAAGAAGGGTGCAGGATGTTCTAGGCACAGGGAAAGCCAATGTAAAGGCACAAGGTGAAAAAATATATGGGGTGTGGGGGTGCATGGGGTATTGTGGGATATGAGGCGGTCAAGATGGGCAAGGGGCTAGAACACAAGGTATTTCTTTGCAGGGGTTTAGAATTTATCCAAAGCATATGAGGAGCCATTAAGGGATTTTAAACAGGGGAGTGATATAGCTGGGGTGGAACTTAGGGGACAAGGCTGGAGGCAGAGACACTATTAGGAAGCTCTTGTAGCAATCCAGGCAGGAAATGACAAAACCTGAACTAGGGTGGTGGCAGTTGGGGTGGACAGGGAAGGATAGATCTGAGAGCAATTTAGAAGGTATAATCAATACAACCAATGAGACCTATTAAGATGTCAAGTATAAGAGAGAGGTAAGTGTCAAGGAAAACATCCACCATCTTGTAAGTTTTGTGCCAGAAGGGCTGTGCCTATCTATGATCCACTGTATCCCCAGCAAGGAAACAGAGAAGCTTGATAAATATATATATATTTTTTGATTGTTGTTGTTGTTGTTTTGAGACAGAGTCTTGCTCTGTCGCCCAGGCTGGAGTACAGTGGCAAGATCTCAGCTTACTGCAACCTCTGCCTCCCAGATTCAAGGGATTCTCCTGCCTCAGCATCCTGAGTAGCTGGGACTGCAGGTGCGCGTCACCAGGCCTAGCTAATTTTTGTATTTTTAGTACAGATGGGGTTTCACCATGTTGGCCAGGCTGGTCTCGAACTCCTGAACTCAAGCGATCTGCCTGCCTTGGCCTCCCAAAGTGCTGGGATCACAGGCGTGAGCCACTTACCATGCCTGGCCCTCGATAAATATTCTTTGAAGAGATGAAGTTTCTGGTTTAGACAACTTGTAGGCAGTGGTGTCAGTTATTCTGAGGAGGAGGATGGGGGCATGTTGAATTTGGAATTTATTTGTAACGTAGTAGGCAGATATGCCCTTTGGAATTTAGGGAAGAGATAGGGTTGGAGATTAAGCGTTCAACAAGTATTTGCAAAGAGCTTGCCATGTTCCCTGCACTGTCACTGTCTTTTTGGAGCACTTGATGTGTGTGCATGTGTGTGTGTGTGTGTGTGACTACATGCATGGGTGCATGCTGGGGTCAGGAAAGGCAACCCAATACAGGGATTTTTGTTTTGTTTTGTTTTGAGACGGAATCTTGCTCTGTCACCTGGCTGGAGTGCAGTGGCGTGATCTCAGCTCACTGCAACATCTGCCTCCCGGGTTCAAGAGATTCTCCTGCCTCCTCCCGAGTAGCTGGGACTACAGGCTCCTACCACCATGCTCAGCTAATTTTTGTGTTTTTTAGACGGGGTTTCACCATGTTGGCCAGCATGGTCTCGATCTCTTGACCTTGTGATCCGCCTGCCTTGGCCTCCCAAAGTGCTGGGAACATAGGTGTGAGCCACCGTGTCTGGACTCCGATACAGGGTTTTAGTGGATTGTGATGGTGTTGTGATTTGCAAGGTAGAACAAGGCACAGGAGGAGACCAGTCCTAACCTGGGCATTTAGAAACCATTCCTGTAGATGTTTGAGCTGATACCTGAATGGCGAAGAAGAATTAATCAAGAGTAGGAGTATTCCAGGCAGCAAGAACAGAATGTATGAAAACCGAAATGCAAGAAAGAAGTTGTCCTTTCAGGCCCTGAAAGGAGTTCAGGGTGGGCTGCAGTGTTGAATTTCAGGCAGGAAAGGTTGAGAGTTGGCTTGCAAAGGAAATAGAGGTCAAGGCATAGGTTGTTCAAAGCTTTATAAGCTGTGCTAGTTATTATTGTGCTATAACAAATAGTCTAAAACTTAGTGTCTTAAAACAGTAGTCATTTTATTTATGATTTCTGTGGCTTGGGAATTTGGGAAGGGCTTAGTGGGACAGTTCTAGGTCAGGATCCCTCATGTGGTTGCAGTCAGATGGTGTCAGGAGCTGGAAAAAGGGTTGCTGAGGAAGTTGCAGACTATCTGGGCTTCTTTAGCTTTTTTCTTTCTTTTTTTTTTTTGAGATGGAGTCTTGCTCCTGTTGCGCAGCCTGGTGGCGCAGTCTTGGCTCACTGCAACCTCCACCTCGCAGGTTCAAGCAATTCTCCTTCCTTAGCCTCCTGAGTAGCTGGGATTACCGGCACACCCCACCATGCCTGGCTAATTTTTGTATTTTTAGTAGAGACAGGTTTCGCCATGTTGGCCAGGTTAGTCTTGAACTCCTGACCTCAGGCGATCCACCCGCCTCAGCCTCCCAAAGTGTAAGGATTACAGGCATGAGCCACCGCGCCCGGCCTTCTTTCTCTTATCAAATTATGTCAGAGCCTTTCCATGTGGTCTTTCCGTGTGGACTGTGTTGAGCTTTCTCACAGCATGGTGACTTGTGGGCAGTCAGACTGCTTATGCAGGCAGCTGAAAGCTTCCAGAATGAGTGTTCTAGCAACCAAAGTGGAAGCTGCATTGCTTTTTATGACCTAGTCTCCAAAGTTGCATGGTGTCAATTCTGTCATACTCTATAGGTAGAGTCATTCACAGAAGACCATCTGGTTTCGAGAAGGGGGTACAGTGTGTCAAAGTTACATTGTAAGAAAGGA
Organism: Chlorocebus sabaeus; assembly: GCF_047675955.1. Lineage (NCBI taxonomy): Eukaryota > Metazoa > Chordata > Mammalia > Primates > Cercopithecidae > Chlorocebus > Chlorocebus sabaeus. The sequence continues at coordinate 1,548,074 of NC_132932.1, forward strand.
ATATGGGACGGGAGATGTTGAGACATCTTTGAAAACTGCAATCTATTGCGCCAACTATATTAAGGAGTTTGGTGGGCTTTCTTCTAAGGCAATGAAAAAACTCTTAAGGCCTTTAAAAGCAGAAGAGTGCCATTTGTGATTTAGATTTTAGAATTTGTGAGTTTAAGAAAGATTACTCTAGTTTTTTTATGTAGGATTGAAAGCCGGGAGACAGGTGGGTAGCTGCTGCTATGATCCTAGTGAGAAATGATGGTGGTTTGGACTGAAGTCATGTTTTGGGGATGGGGAGACTTAAGACTTGGACGATGAGTAGATATGAGTGGAAGTTGTTGATGGTAATAACATGCCCAGGTCTTTGGCTTGCATAAATGGGTGGATGGTGATGCCAGTTACTTGTATGGGGAACACTGAATGTGCAGTAGGTTTGGGAGAAATTGAGGGAGTCAGTTTTGGACATGTTGAGTTTGATGTGCCTGGTGATGTCCAGTAGGTGGTTGAATATTCATATGTATCTGGAATCATGACAGTTGGGCTGGTAATATACTTTTGGGAGTCATCATTATATACATGGTTATTGAAACTATAGGGAACAGGCTGGGGCAGTGGCTCACACCTGTAATCCCAACACGTTGGGAGGCCGAGGTGGGCTGATCACTTGAGGCCAGGAGTTCGAGACCAGCTTGGCCAACATAGTGAAACCCTGTCTCTACTAAAAATACAAAAACTAGCTGGGCATGGTGGTGCGCGTCTGTAGTCCCAGCTACTCTGGAGGCTGAGCAGGAGAATTGCTTGAACCTAGGAGGCGGAGGTTGCAGTGAGCCAAGATAGTGCCACTGCACTCCATCCTGGGTGACAGAGCAAGATTCTGTCTCAAAAAAGAAAAAAGATAAAAGAAAAAGAAACCACAGGAACAGATGAGATGATCTTGGGACAAGATGTAGAAAGGGAGGACAAAAGGGCTTAGAACAGCATTCTGAGGAATACCCACATTTGAGGGATATGTATTTTGCGAAAAGATGGAGAAGGAGCATCTAGAGAGATAGGAGGAAAACTGGAAGATGGTGAGTGGAAGGGAGTGAATTGAGAAGGAATGAGTGGTCAACTGTGTCCAATCTGCTAAGAGGTCAAGCTAGGTAAAGATTGAGTATAGTTGATTGGATTTATTGATATGAAGGTCACTGGTGGCTTTTCATGTGGGCTTTCTCCTAAGGCAATGAAATTTCAGGGCAGTGAGGGTGAAATCAGGTTTCAGAAATATCATTTATTCACCCAGTGAAATGTATTAAGTGCTATTACGTGTCTAGTTCACGACTATGCCCATGGGTACAAGGATAACTGTTACCCACTCTCCACCCTCACACAGCTCTCATGGGTGGGAGAGACATATGTATACTGTTCTAATGCAGTGTAGTTAATGTGGGGAGGTGAGAGCACAGAGCAAGGGCAGCATACCAGAGGTGGCAGGTTTACACTCAGAAATAGCCTTTCTGGAGGAGCTGTTAAGTGTAAAATAAGGAATAAAATGTCGTTTAGAATTGACAACTCAGAGGGTCAAAGGAAAACTTTTGCAGGGTGGAAGAGGAAGGAGTTGCAACATCTCAGATTGCATTGTAGAGACATGGGAAGGGGAAGGAATGTAGACTTAACTCTTTAGATGAATGATTCTGGAAGCACGGAGGGTGGCTGTTAGAGGAAAGGACTAAGGTTGAGGGACGATTTTATGAAAAAGAGTTAAGTCTGCCTTAGGTTGGTTGAGGTATGTTTCTGGGAAAGTTGGATGAAATATCTTTACCCTACAGTGATGCCTTCTCCATGGCTGTAATGATTGGGTGCCCTGAGTCAGACTTCCTTTTCTTGAACAGTGTAGGGGATACCCTTATCCCTTTGGGAGGCACTGGTGCATGGTGGTGAAGAGCATGGATCAGGCAGGATTCATTCAATCCTAGGTCAAATTTGTTAGCCTCCATTTCTTCTTCCTCCTTCTTCTTGTTCTTCTTCTCCTTCTTCTTCTCTTTCTCCTCCTCCTCCTTCTTCTTCTTTTTTTTTTTTTTGATGGAGTTTCACTCTTTTTTTTTTTTTTTTTTTTTTTGAGACGGAGTCTTGCTCTGTATCCCGGGCTGGACTGCAGTGGCCGGATCTCAGCTCACTGCAAGCTCCGCCTCCCGGGTTTACGCCATTCTCCTGCCTCAGCCTCCCGAGTAGCTGGGACTACAGGCGCCCGCCACCTCGCCCGGCTAATTTTTTGTATTTTTAGTAGAGACGGGGTTTCACCGTGTTAGCCAGGATGGTCTTGATCTCCTGACCTCGTGATCCGCCCGTCTCGGCCTCCCAAAGTGCTGGGATTACAGGCTTGAGCCACCGCGCCCGGCCTGGAGTTTCACTCTTGTTGCCCAGTCTGGAGTGCAATGGTGTAATCTCAGTTTACTGCAACCTCCGCCTCCTTGGTTCAAGTTATTCTCCTGCCTCAGCCTCCCAAGTAGCTGGGCTTACAGGCGCCCACCACCATGCCCAGCTAATTTTTTTGTATTTTTAGTAGAGATGGGGTTTCACCATGTTTGCCAGGCTGGTCTGAAACTCCTGACCTCAGGTGATCTACCTGCCTTGGCCTCTCAAATTGCTGGGATTACAGGCGTGAGCCACCGTGCCTGGTCCTCAGTTTCCTCTTCTATAGAATGGGGTCCCTACCTCATAGAAACGTGATCTATATTTCTACCATATTTTCATCTTTTTCTATTCAACCATGACAGTTTCCAAAGAGCAAACACAGAGTCTCTGCTCCTGCCAGTTGTCTGCAGTCTTTTGGCAGGCATAGTCTACGTTTAGAGCTGTTGAACTACAGTTCTAGATAGTCTGGTATTACTAAATAGACCTTGAAATCATTTACTGGTTATTGCTTAAGTAGGTTTTTTTATACGGGTGGGTGACTTCATTCATTGCTGATTTCATTGTCAGGGTAATAACCTGTTGCTGTCTCTGTCAGGAAATTTGCTTTTCCTCCCCCACCCCAGCACCAGCCTCCATGCACTCAGTCCAGATAACAGTGATCCTGGTGCTTGCCTGCACCCCAATTACTCCTCCAGTGATGTATGGGTGGATAGGTTGCCTCTCAGTGACTTTTGTAGCACCTGATTCTTGTAATTGTCAATGTCTACTTCTGAGTGAAGGCTGGGGACTGGGTCTTAATCTCAGAGTCTGCACAGGGCCTGGAACCCAGTGGGTACTGAATATAAGCTTAAAGAATGAATGAATGAATGAGTGAGTGAAGGAATTCTGAGTTTTGAAGGAGCCTTGCTGTCCTGTCTAGGGTAGTAGAAATGGTTGCTTTTCCCAAACAGAGAGGTATACAGATGGCACCTCCCGAAGCTGCTTATTCTGACTTCTCGGAGCAATTCGTGGACCGCCCCAGCGCTTTGCAGTTCTAGGTATCTCCATTACCACAGGGGAAGATAATCCCACTCCCAGCCTCACATTCTTGCATACAGTTAGGGAGGTATGTGATGTGGTGGAATGGATATAGGCTTTGGAGCTAGTCACTGACTGACCTCGGTTTTCTCAAGTGTAAAATAAAGATAAGAAAACTTACTCTCTGTCAGATTAAATTAGAAGATAGTATCTATTACTGCAAGTATCTAATAGTATCTATTACTGCAAGCTATATTCATATCATGTGCATCTTATTAATTTCTAAAAGCTTTACCTTCCATATGCTGTCTTTGGATGACTTAAAAGCAGTTTAAATTTTACTTCACAATAGCTCAGTGATCAGAAAGGAGGGCTGAGACTTTTCTTCCTGTTTTGCGAGAGAGGTGGAACTTTCCTCTCGGCAAGAGGACAGGTGTCCAGAAGTCCAGCTCCACCCAATAGGCCTTTCCTCAGAGCCAAGGTGTTTTGGCCCACTGTTCACAGGTAGACATTACTCTTCCTGCCTTACCTACACTTGTCCACACTGAGACCTAGTTGTTTTGCCATTCAGGACACCACCAGGACGTTTTTACCATCTATGTCTTCAGTATGCCCCCTGTACCAGTGAGTCAGCAATACCTGGCAGTTCAGGGCTGTGTTTTTACAGAGTACTGTTCTTTAGGGATCAGGCAAAGATTCTTCGTGTCATGCACACGTGGCTACAGTGAATTGCATGTAGTAGGTTCTTCAATAAATGTTGGCTTGGTGAATGAACAGAAGATATGATTCCAGGTTCAACTTGGCTGAGAAGGGTATTTTGTGTTTTTGCCTTTCAGGGTGCTGGTGGGGGCTGAGGGTTGCTGTGGGAAGGGGGAAGACAGCTTACCCTGAGTCTGCCAGAGACGCTGTGGGCTGTGAAGGACTTCGGATCTTTGTGTGTCTGAGAGCTTTGGCCAGGTGTTCTCGTGCAGCTTCTCCTGGTACCAGAATGACCAATCTCATGTACTTGTGGCTAATGAGGTGGAACAGTCAGATGCTGGGCCCCCAACTGACTTTTGCCCTTTGAACCTTCTACTTGGAAGCTAGTTGCCTTTTTCAGAGGGTTTTTCCCAAGAGCCATCTGAAGGTGGAGGTGAAGAAACTTACCTTTTCTGGCCCATATTCACCTCAAGAAACAGGTTTTCATCAGAGCCTTGGGTTCTTTCTAGTGTGGGTTTGTTGTGAACTTTGGAACAAACTCTTGACCAGCAGTGACGGGGTAGACCTTTATGTTGCTTTGATCATCAAGGCCCTTTGGGGGCTCATCCTTGCTCTCTTCCTTTCTCTGTTCCCTTTCTCTCTGCCTCAGGAGAAGCTGGACAGGTAGCCTACAGGAGGTTGCGGAAGATGCTGGGCAGGAGTGGGTCCTAACTCTGGCTGTGAATTAGAATCATCTGGGGAATTAAAAAAATGATACTCAGATTGGGCACTGTGGCTCACACCTGTAATCCTAGCACTTTGGGAGACTGAGGTAGGAGGATGGCTTCAGCTCAGGAGACCAGTCTGGGGAACTTGGTCTCTATAAAAAAAAAAAAAAAATTAGTTGGGCATGGTGGTGCGTGCCTGTAGTCCCAGCTACTCAGGTGGCTGAGGTGGGAAGATTGCTTAAGCCCATTAGGTCCAGGCTGCAGTGAGCCAAGATCATGCCACTGCATTCCAGCATGGGCAACAAAGTAAGACCCTGTCTCAATAAAAAAAAAAAAAAAGAAAAGAAAAGAAAAGAAAGAAAACAATACTCCTCACTCCCACTCCCTGACTGCATAAATCTGAACCACTGGGGAGAAGAATGAGATGAGAATTGGTTTGGAGAACGAGAATTGAGGAAGCAGAAAAATTGCTTTTGAAGAGAATTGATGAGGGTCTTGTGTTACTGGAGGTGGGAAGAGCCATTCTCAATTGTCACCATGCTTCAGAGTCACCTGGGGAGTTTTAAAAACATGCCAATGCCTGGGTTCCACCGCAGAATTTCTGACTTAATTGGTCTGGGTGGGGCCTGAGCACTGGCCTTTGTTAAAGCTCATCAGTGATGCCAGTTTGCAGCCAGGATAGAGGAGCCTTGAGTTAGCAAAGGGTTGCGGCTGTTCTGATACAGTTGTTCTGTGTGTGGTTATTTCTGCAGGTGATTACCTAAGGAAACACACCCAGAGAAGCAGGTCCTCAGACTGGCCTGTGAAACTATCTCAGGTCTCCTGCGTCAGAACCTGTGGGGGTGGGGCCCTGAAGTTGTGGGTCGACAAATTCCTCAGGTGATACTGATGCTCACTCAGACTTGAGATCTGTACCTGAGGACTTGAACTGACCCCTAGCTAAGCAAACCAATAGGGATTGGATTTACATGGCTTGGAGAAGGGACTCATGGGGTTGTTACTATAAGACCCTCCTGGTACAAACTGCCTGCTTGCTCCTTCAGAGTGGTCAGAGTCCCAGGGACCAAAGTGCTGACTGAGTTCCAGGAAGGAGAGCGGGAGGACTCTGATCCAGTGGCCCACAGGGATTGTATTTGGTGTGTCTTCTTGCCAGAGGTGTAACTGCCTAAGGGGTTCACCTTGCCTGCTGCCTAGATAGAGCCGATTCTTCAAGACAGGGAATTGCAATGAGTAATTCACACAGAGCCGGCTGTGCGGGAGACTGGAGTTTTATTATTACGCAAATCGGTCTCCCCGAGCATTCTGGGAGCAGAGTTTTTAAGGATAACTTGGTGGGTCAGGAGAAACCAGTAAGCCAGGAGTGCTGATTGGTTAGAGATGAAATCATAGGGAGTCAGAGTTGTCTTCTTGCTCTCAGTCAGTTCCTAGGTGGGGACCACAAGATCAGATAAGCCAGTTTATTGATCTGGGTGGGGCCAGCTGATCCACCAAGGGCAGGGTCTGGAAAATACCTCAAGCACTGATCTTAGGAGCAGTTTAGGGAGGGTCAGAATCTTGTAACTTCCAGCTGCATGACTCCTAAACCATAATTTCTTTCTATCTTTTTGTTTTGAGATGGAATCTTGCTCTTTCACCCAGGCTGGAGTGCAGTGGTGTGATATCGGCTCACTGCAACCTCTGCCTCCCGGGTTCAAGCAATTCTCCTGCCTCAGCCTCCCGAGTAGCTAGGGTTACAAGTGCATGCCACCACACCAGGCTAATTTTATTTTTTATTTTTAGTAGAAACAGGTTTTCGCCATGTTGGCCAGGCTGGTCTTGAACTCCTACCTCAGGTGATCCGCCCTCCTCGGGCTCCCAAAGTGCTAGGATTACAGGCATGAGCCGCTGCGCCCAGCCCTAAACCATCATTTCTAATCTTGTGGCTAGTGTTAATCCTACAAAGGCAATCTAGTCCCAGGCAAGAAGGAGGTCTGCTTTGGCAAAAGGCTGTTATCCTATTGTCTAAACTGTAAACTAAGTTTCTCCCAAAGTTAGTTCAGCCTGTGCCATGGAATGAATAAATACAGCTTGGAGGTTAGAAGCAAGATGGAGTCGGGTAAGATAGATCTCTTTCACTGTCTCAGTCATAATTTGGCAAAGGCAATTTCAGAGGCTTTCACCCATGACACCTGAGTAAGCGAATTGGTTGTTTCTTTAAAATTTTTATTTTAATTGGCTGGGCACGGTGGCTCACGCCTGTAATCCCAGCACTTTGGGAAGCCGAGGTGGGCGGATTACGAGATCAGGAGATTGAGACCATCCTGGCTAACACAGTGAAACCCCGTCTCTAATAAAGAATACAAAAGATTAGCTGGGCATGGTGGTGAGCGCCTGTAGTCCCAGCTACTCGGGAGGCTAAGGCAGGAGAATGGCGTGAACCCGGGAGGCGGAGGTTGCAGTGAACCGAGATCACACCACTGCACTCCAGCCTGGGCAACAGAGTGAGACTCTGTCTCCAAAAAAAAAAAAAAAATTATTTTATTTTCTCCTTTTTTCTTTTCTTTCTTTCTTTCCTTTTCTTTTCTTTCTTTTTCTTTTTTTTCCTGAGACGGAGCCTCGCTTTATCATCCAGGCTGGAGTGCAGTGGCATGATCTCGGCTCACTGCAACCTCTTTCTCCCTGGTTCAAATGATTCTCCTGTCTCATCCTCCCAGGTAGCTGGGATTACAGGCATGTGCCACCAAGCCCGGCTAATTTTTGTATTTTTAGTAGAGATGGGGTTTTGCCATGTTGGTCAGGCTGGTCATGAACTCCTGACCTCAGGTGATCTGCCCACCTCAGCCTCCCAAAGTGCTGGGATTACAGGCGTGAGCCACCGCCACACATGGCCAAAAACGTTATTTTACTTTCTGAGATGAAGTCTTGCTTTGTTGCCCAGGCTGGAGTGCAGTAGCATGGTTGTGGGCTCAATTCTGGACTCAAGTGACCCCCCTACCTCAGCCTTCCAAGTAGCTAGGACCATCAGTGTGCACCACCAAGTCCAGCTAATTTGTAATTTTTTTTTTTAGAGAAAGGGTCTCGCTATGTTGCCCAGGCTGGTCTCCAACTCTTGGCCTCAAGTGATCCTCACGTCTTGGCGTTCCAAAGTGCTGGGATTATAGACATGAGCCACCACACCTGGAGTAAAATGTTTCTGTAGCCTGAAAGGTAAAGGAATTTGAAGGCCATCTGCTATCTGAGAGAAATAACAGCACCTAGGGAGAGTGGAAGAAATAATGTATCAAAGAAGCCAGGGTGAAAATGTGATTTTAAGGTGTAGAGAGTTTCCTGAACCAACATTAGACAAAACAAATGGGGATGCAGCAAAGAAAAGGAAGAAGAGACTTGAAATCTCTGGGTTTAGGTCGCAGATATGAGGCATTTCCAGAGAGCTTAAATCTGGACCTTCTGAGGAAACAACAGTGGTAGAGTATTTTGGAGACACCAGGGTATTAGCAGGCCTGAGTATGCCAGTTGTGATTTTTTTCACAACTGGTTTGGCCTCTCCCCATGAATAGTGTGCATCTGACTATACATAGACCCAGCCTAACCTAGAAATGTGCAGTTTTTCTGAGCAACATGTGACCAAGAGCTTGCTCACCCAGTTAAGCCTAGGGACTGCTATCCTTCTGCTGATTGCTGTGGGATGAATGATGTCACCAGTCAGGAGATAGCTGAGATGTCTCACTGGTGGAGTGAAGCTTAAAGTAGCAAACTGAGTGGCAGGTGGAATTTCGTCTCTTTGTGAACTGAAGGCTGTGTATGTGAAAGAAAAAAGAACACAGAACAGAGTTCCTGACTGTAAATTCTAAGATAGCAGAAAGATAAACTCCTGGTAAGGGATACAGGAGGTTTGTAGGGATTGGGAGAGATGTGTATAATAAGGCTTTAAAATAGAAATTTTAGAGCAAAGGAGAAAAATGCCTAGATAAAAGTATAAATCTGGGTATTTTGGAGACTATCAGGTACTACATAGCAAGATAATAAAGGCAGAGGAGTTGCTCAGTAATGCATTTGGAGAAAATAGGATGGGAGATCAGAAATGATGCTTTTGAACTCTTATCTACAAATATTACCAGTAAGGCTAATAAACATATTTGACCTTTTTTTTTTTTTTTTTTGTGAGACAGAGTCTCGCTCTGTCACCAGGTTGGAGTGCAGTGGTGCAGTCGCGGCTCACTACAACCTCCACCTCCTGGGTTCAAGTGATTCTCCTGCCTCAGTCTCCCGAGTAGCTGGGACTACAGGCGCGCACCACCACAGCCCTCTCATTTTTGTATTTTTAGTAGAGACGGGGTTTCACCATGTTAGCCAGGATGGTCTCGATCTCTTGACCTTGTGATCCGTCTGCCTCGGCCTCCCAAAGTGCTGGGATGACAGGCATGAGCCGCCGCACCCGGCCCGTATTTGACCTTTTACTGAAAGGAGGAAACAATTTCATAGCCATCAGAGATATTTGATGAGAATATGATAATGAAAGAGTATACGTTGTTCAAAAGTGATGATTTGCTAGAAGAGCTGGGATTGATGTAGTACGTTAAAGAGAGATGTACAGCCTTGTTTGAGGATCTGCTATCATAAGGGATGCCTGCCTCCTTTGCATAAGGTCACATTTAGATTCTTTTGATTGCAGCGAGAGGGAAATTTCAGTACACCAAGATCCAGTGAGCTGTCAAGGGTTTCGCTTCCCCTTTCGCCATTTTTCAACAAATGTAATGAATAGTAACCCAGTGCTTGCTTCCAGTTTTCTGCCTGCAGTTAGGTTGTTTTTTTGTTTTTTTTTCAGACAGTCTTGCTGTGTCACCCAGGCTGGAATGCAGTGGTGCAATCACGGATCACTGCAGCCTTGACCTCCCCAGGCTCAAGCAATTCTCCCACCTTAGCCTCCTGAGTAGTTGAGACTATAGGTGCATGCTACCAGGCCCAGCTAATTTTTGTTTTTTTTTTGGGTAGAATCAGGGTTTCTCTATGTTGCCTAGGTTGGTTTCAAACTCCTTAGCTCAAGGGATCAGCCTGCCTTGGCCTCCCAAAGTGCTGGAATTACAGGAGCGAGCCACTGTGCCCAGCCAATATATTAGTTTTCTACTACTTTTCTAACAAGTTACCACCAATTGAGTGGCTGAAAATGACACAAATTTATCATCTCATAGTTCTGGAGGTCAGAAGTCTGAAATGGGTCTCACTGGGCTAATATGAAGTAGTACTGTGTTTCTTTCTGGAGGCTTAAGGAGAGAATCCATCTTCTTGCCTTTCCCAGCTTCTAGAGGCTCATGGCCCCTTCCATTTTCAAAGTCAGCAGTAACTAGGAGAGTCTTTCTCACATTGTACAACTCTGACATTGACCTTTCTGCCTCCCTCTTTCATCTTTAAGAACTTTTGTGATTACCTTGGGCCCACCCAGATAATATAGAATGATTTCCCCATTTCATCACTTGATTAGCAATCTTCATTCTGTCTGCAACTTTTTTTTTTTTTTTTAGTCAGAGTCTTGCTCTGTCGCCCAGGCTGGAGTGCAGTGGTGGGATCTTGGCTCACTGCAACCTCTGCCTCCTGGGTTCAAGCAATTCTCCTGCCTCAGCCTCCCGAGTAGCCGGGATTACAGGTGCACACCACCACACCCAGCTATTTTTTGTATTTTTAGTAGAGACTGGGTTTCACCATGTTGGTCAGGCTGGTCTGGAATTCCTGACCTCAGGTGATCTGCCTGCTTTGGCCTCCCAGAGTGCTGGGGTTACAGGCATGAGCCACCACGCCTGGCCTCTGTCTGCAACTTTAATTCTCCCTTGCCATGCAATATAACATGGTTCACAGGCTCCAGGGATTAGGGGGTGGACATCTTTGGGGGACCATTAGTCTACCTACCACAAGTGATAACCCAGCTTTCCACCAGAGGTGGATGAGCAGGAGCAGCACTATGAAGTGATAACTTAAGGTGGATTATTGCCCAAATTCTAGGCTTGTAAGTTAAACCTGGTTAGTGAAGTATGAGGAGAAGAGTGGGAAATCATTAGTAACCTGTATGAATTCATTAAGAACAAGCCATACTCTGCTAACCTCACTTTTTGGTTCAATTTTTTTTTTTTATTCAAATATACAGAAGGAACAGTGCAATCTCATAAGTTTATGGCTTAATGGTCACTAGTTAAGCGCATGTGTAACTAGCACCCTTGAACCCTTCCTATGCTCTTCCCAGTCCCTGCCTCTCCACCCCACACAAAGGGAAATCACTATTCTGACTTCTAGTTGCATTAATTAGTTTTCCCTGATTTTATGTAAATGGATATAATTTATATGTACACTTTTGCATCTGGCTTGCTTATTATGTTTGAGATTCTTCTGTATTTTTGTAGTTGTAGATTGTTCTTTTTTTTTTTTTGAGACAGAGTCTCACTCTGTCGCCGGGGCTGGAGTGCAGTGGCAGGATCTTGGCTCACTGCAACCTCCACCTCCCAGGTTCAAGCAATTCCCCTGCCTCAGCCTCCTGAGTAGCTGGGATTACAGGTGCCCACCACTACACCTAGCTAATTTTTTGTATTTTTAGTAGAGACGGAGTTTCACCATGTTGGCCAGGCTGGTCTCGAACTCCTGACTTTGTGATCTGCCCACCTTGGCCGCCCAACATGCTGGGATGACAGATTGTTTATTCTTTTTTTTTTTTTTTTTTTTTGAGATGGAGTCTCGCTCTGTTGCCCAGGCTGGAGTGCAGTGGCTGGATCTCAGCTCACTGCAAGCTCCGCCTCCCGGGTTTACGCCATTCTCCTGCCTCAGCCTCCCGAGTAGCTGGGACTACAGGCACCCACCACCTTGCCTGGCTAGTTTTTTGTATTTTTTTAGTAGAGACAGGGTTTCAGCATGTTAGCCAGGATGGTCTCGATCTCCTGACCTTGTGATCCGCCCGTCTTGGCCTCCCAAAGTGCTGGGATTACAGGCTTGAGCCACTGCGCCCGGCCCAGATTGTTTATTCTTAGTGCTGTTTAGTATTTATTCAATCTACTGTTGCTGGGCATTTCGGTTGTTTCTAGTTTTTGGCCACTGCAAGGGTGTAGCTATGCATATTCTACATATATACTAATTTCATTTGAATTGTTTGATAGCATCATTAGATTGTTAGAGCAGAAGCATGTGTATGCAGATTTTGGAGAGGTTCGTGGCAAATTCTCATGATATTCTCGTTGACAAGGTAGACTAGATAAAAATATAGTTCGGTAGATTCTTAGTCGGCTGAATAACATTGTGGAATAATGACAAATACAGAAAGGTCTATAGTGATAGACTATATGGCTCTGCTGATCCTAGTCAACATTTTAATTTTTTTATTTAAAAAAATTTGTTTGAAACAGAGTCTTGCTCTGTTGCCTAGGCTGGATGCCCTCTAGGGGAGGGCATCTCTGCCCTTGAGGTTAACTTGCAGTTGCCTCCATATTATCCTAACCCCATGGTCCCCTCCTGTCCCCCGCCCTGAAGCAGGAGGTCGGGCTCCACTTCAAGAGCAGTGCACTTGGCTGGGCTCTGGGGCCACTGGTCAGCTGTATCCGCTGAGGTGGGAACAAAAAGCCCTGTCAGCACTGCTGCCTGCCATACTCATTTCCTGCTCCCACAGCCAAGAGGCCCTGGAGGAAGCTGGGCTTTGAGGAAGAGGAGGGCTAGCTCTCTTCAGTCAGTTCCCTCTGCTCCCTGGTTTCTTTCTGTAGGATTCCCTTCCTCATTCAAACTGAGCCTTCTGTGCTCAGTGCAGAGAGAAGATCAGGGCTGGAAAGTGTGTCAGTGGCTGAGGAATCAGGCTCAGGAATGGGGGAGGTGGGAAACTGGTGGACAAAGAGAGGGATACATATGGATGGATAGAGAAGTAGAGAAGAGTCTGGGCACAGTGAGTCACACCTGTAATCCCAGCACTTTGGGAGGCTGAGGCGGGAGAGTCACCTGAGGTCACGAGTTTGAGACTAGTCTGGCTAACGTGGCGAAACCCCGTCTCTACTAAAAATACAAACATCAGCCAGGCGTGGTGGTACATGCCTGTAATTCTAGTTACTCGGGAGGCTGAGGCAGGAGGACCGCTTGAACCCAGGAGGCCGAGGTTGCAGTGAGCTGAGATTGTACCGCTGTACTCCAGCCTGGGGAACAGAGCAAGACTGTCTCAAAAAAAAAAAAAAAAAAAAAAAAAAAAAAGAGAGCAGTAGAGAAGCAATAGGGATTAAAAGGTAAACAAGCCACCCAGGTGCCATGACTCCTCCCTATAATCCCAGTCACTCCTCAGAAGGCTGAGATGGAAGGATTGCTTGAGGCCAGGAGTTCAAGACCAGCCTGGGCCACATAGCAAGACCCTGTCTCTAAAAAAAGTAAAACAGCCAGGCGCGGTGGCTCACGCCTGTAATCCCAGCACTTTGGGAGGCTGAGGAGGGCGGATCATGAGGTCAGGAGTTTGAGACCAGTCTGACCAACATGGTGAAACCCCGTCTCTACTAAAAATATAAAAATTAGCCAGGTATGGTGGTGGGCACCTGTAGTCCCAGCTACTCAGGAGGCTGAGGCAGGAGAACTGCTTGAACCCTGGAGGTGGAGGTTGCAGTGAGCTGAGATTGCACCACTGCACTCCAGCTTGGATGACAGAGGAAGACTCCGTCTCAAAAAATGAAAATAAAAAATAAAACAAATTAGCCGGGCATGGTGGTGCACACCTTTGATCCCAGCTACTAGGGTACCTGAGATGGGAGGACCCTTTGAGCTCAGAAGTTTGATGCTGCAGTATGCTGTGATTTCTCCACTGCACTCTGGCTTATTTGACAGAGTGAGACCCCCATCTCCAAAAAAAAAAAAAAAAAAAAAAAATTAGGGCCAGGTGTGATGGCTCATGCCTGTAATCCCAACACTTTGGGAGGCCGAGGCGGGTGGATCACCTGAGCTCAGGAGTCTGAGATCAGCCTGGCCAATATGGTGAAACCCTGTCTCTGCTAAAAATACAAAAAAATTAGCTGGGCGTGGTGGCGTATGCCTGTAGTCCCAGCTACTCGAGAGGCTGAAGCAGGAGAATCGCTTGAACCTGGGAAGCAGAGGTTGCAGTGAGCTGAAATCATGCCATTGTACTTCAGCCTGGGCGACAGAGCAAGACTCCATCTCAAAAATAAATAAATAAAAATAAATAAATATAATAAAATATAGGCTGGGCACCGTGGCCCACGCTGTAATCCCAGCACTTAGGGAGGCCGAGGTGGGTGGATCACCTCAGGTCAGAAGTTTGTGACAAGCCTGGCCAACATGGTGAAACCTCGTCTCTACTAAAAATACAAAAATTAGCTGGGTGTGGTGGCGCACACTTGTAATCCCAGCTACTTGGGAGGTTGAGGCAGGAGAATTGCTTGAACCCAGGAGGCAGATGTTGCCGTGAGCTGAGACCGCACCATTGCACTCCAGCCTGGGCAACAAGGGTGAAATTCTGTCTCAAAAGGAAAAATAAAATAAATAAAATAAAATATAAACAAGCCATGTATTTACATTTCAGAATCTGCTATGGTAGTGGGTGGGGAATTGGTTGCTCGTCCCTCCTTTTCTTGCCTACATCCCTGGACAGAGCCGAGAAGAACCTTGTGGTACACGGCTCGATTCTGAGTCTGAACTAGAACTAGTCCTGTAAGCTTATTCCAGTTTGGTGGTGTGACCTATGGTTACCTGGCAGGGAATCATAAATTTGTATTTGGAGATCCCATTCCCCTGACAATGTGGCGGCATCCTTTGTGCCTGGTGTTTCTACTTGGAAACCTGGCTATGTTGTGGTTATGAGCCAGCCACAGAGCCTAGGACAAGGGCAGAGGTTACAGGCTGGGGAGAAGGGGCACTAGGTTGTTGAGTGGCTGGAGGCTGGAGTCCAGTGGGGAGTAAAGGATGGGTGACTGAGGAGGAGCAACAGATTTGAAAGATTTGTGGAGGGCAAGATACAGGCACTTTGGTCATTTTGTGGGGTGCTGCACACTAGTGTCTTTAATTATTAACTTAGCGCTGGGGTGGCCTGGAGCTGTGGGTACATTTTTGCCCAGCCCTGTGATAAGGTTTGTTGTTTATTAGGCAGAAAGGCAAGCATTTGTATAGGACAGGAATGCCCCTTCTCAGGAAGAGCAGAAAGGAACGTGGGCAGTGAGTAGAATGAGGGTGGTGGTGGGAGGGAGGGGGAGAGAGAGAAGATGGTGCAGCTGTTCTGAGGGGCCAGTCTTCCCTGCTTCTCAGGATGAAGTAGCCAGAATGCGATGAGGCCAGGACACGACAAAATAGGAGGACTAGGGACACCAAGGCCACACCACTGCCAGGATAACTCAGGGTGTTTCTGACTGCTTCGGTGGCCTGAAGTAGGCAAGACCTGTACTAGGCCTCATTCTCTTGACTGGTAAGGCAGGGTGATGTTGACCTTGCCCTTAGAGCCCTTGGGAGAAGGACTGTAAAATTAAGCCCTCCTTATAGTGTTCTAGTTGCTGAGCTGAGGAGGAGGGATAAATGAAGCGATTCACTATGCTACCAGTGGGAAGATCTATGTTGTTTTTTCCAGCTTTCTTCTCTGCTACATCCTGGGGCTACTGGTCAACCTCACAGCATCTGTGGGCCTCCCTTTTTGAATTTCTTCAAGTAATTCAAATTCAAGTTGTAGACTGTAATTTTTTCGTTGGGGGAGGGATAATGGACTTCTTTGAGATTCTGATAAAAGCTATGATCCTTTTCTAAGAAAAGGTATGAACCTTTTTCTTAGGTATATCTGTATTAACATGGACATAACACTTTGGGAAAAAGAATTTTGAGCCTTATGGAGAACTTAGTTAAGAACCCTGGTAAAAGGACTACCTGTACTTCTGAGTAGAAGGACTGGGGGAATGTGTGTGGCTCTTATTTCTCTATTGTCCCATCAGGAAAAATGCCCTGTCCCTATTCTACAGGAGCCACTCTTAGCTGCAAGAATCTTTCCAAGCACAAAAGCAGGCAGCTGAGCTGCCAGGCAGTGGGCAGGAAATCTGGCCTTCATCCTAATCCTTGGCCACACGGCCTGACCTGCTGGCTCAGCATTGGTTAAGTCACAGCAGGACTCCTCAAGGTTAACAGTAATACCACAGAGTCAGAGTGCTATGTCCTAGAGCCCATGGGGAACGGGAGGTAGGAGGGAGAGACTGTGACTTTTCAGAGCCAAGAGCCGGAACAATCACTAATCCTGTATAGTTCCCAGTTGCCTCCCACTGCTGTGATTGGAAATCTGGATGTATTTTTTATGTAAGCAGATCTGCAATCACTTTGTTTTGTGTCTCCCATATAAGGTGCTGGGCGGTAGGGAGTAGGGAGGCCTTTGCATGATAATGGTGAGGACATTCTGGGGTCTGAGGCTTCCAGTGCAGAGCAGGTCAGAGGGTCTGTCTTTGGCTGAAGGGTTTATCTTGGTGACTGGTACTGGAAAAATTGCTTGGGAGTCTAAGGTCCTACAGTGGTGAGGGTAAGTCACCAATCAGTATGATTTTTCTTTCAGGTCTCTTAACCTTCATTAACTGTGCCTATGTCAAGTGGGGAACCCTGGTACAAGATATTTTCACCTATGCTAAAGTATTGGCGCTGATCGCGATCATCATTGCAGGCATTGTTAGACTTGGCCAGGGTAAGAAATAATATTAGCAGCAACTAATCTTTGTTAAGCATTTTCTGTGAGCCACACTCCTCTAAGTGCTCTTCGTGCATTATTTCATTTCTTATAATAACCTTATTTGGTAGGCACTATTATTATCCACATTTTATAGATGAGGAAACAGGCTGCAGAATTAAGTATCTTGGGCTGGGCGGGGTGGCTCATGCCTATAATCCCAGCACTTTGGGAGGCCGTGGCAGGTGGATCCATGAGGTCAGGAGTTCAAGACCAGCCTGGCTAAGATGGTGAAACTGCATCTTGACTAAAAATACAAAAATTAGCCGGGCGTGGTGGTAGGTGCCTGTAATCCCAGCTACTTGGGAGGCTGAGGCAGGAGAATCGCTTGAACCCAGGAGGTGGTGGGTGCAGTGAGCCAAGATCGCACCACTGCACTTCAGCCTGGGCGACAGAGCGAGACTCCGTCTCAACAACAACAACAAAAAAGCCGGGCGCGGTGGCTCAAGCCTGTAATCCCAGCACTTTGGGAGGCCGAGACGGGCGGATCACGAGGTCAGGAGATCGAGACCATCCTGGCTAACACGGTGAAACCCCGTCTCTACTAAAAATACAAAAAACTAGCCGGGCGAGGTGGCGGGCGCCTGTAGTCCCAGCTACTCCGGAGGCTGAGGCAGGAGAATGGCGTGAACCCGGGAGGCGGAGCTTGCAGTGAGCCGAGATCTGGTCACTGCACTCCAGTCCAGGCTACAGAGCAAGACTCCGTCTCAAAAAAAAAAAAAAAAAAAAAAAAAAAAGAAAAAAAAATAATTAAATATCTTGCCCAAGTTGCTACCGGCAAGTAGAGGAGCTGAAATTTGTATCCAGGACAATTGACCCAAAGTCTGTCCTTTAACTTTCATTCACACTGCCTCCCAGAGGAGGCTGATCTTGGCAAAAGGGTTGACAGCCATGCCCTGGGAGCTGGCTTTGGCAGATTGCGATAGGAGGCAGGAATCAGGCAGCCTGCAGAGCAGAGCAGAACTGCATTGTTTCTATTCTCCAGCCTTTCTGCTCTATGGTGGTTTCTTATCCTAGAAATCTACCCTGGACCCTTCCTGTCAAGATCCCCATCTATGTCATTAGGATGCAGGGCATTCTGATCTATCTCTGTAGACGTCTCTCTACTGTTTCCTGTTCCCTTACTGGTACTCTTGCTGCCAAAGGTGTTGTAGGCCACTTACCTGCTATTATATTACCATATTCTCTCAGTCCTTTACTTGATCATCGTGAAGTGGGAGAATAAGCCACTAATCCCCTGCCTTCCAATGTTCTTGGGTTCCAGGAGCCTCCACTCATTTTGAGAATTCCTTTGAGGGTTCATCATATGCAGTGGGTGACATTGCCCTGGCACTGTACTCAGCTCTGTTCTCATACTCAGGCTGGGACACTCTCAACTATGTCACTGAAGAGATCAAGAATCCTGAGAGGTAGGTACTGCACCACCAATTTTCCATAGCAATGATAGCCATCATTTAATGAGCTACTACTCTGTGACAGACAGCATACCACAACCACCTATGAGGTTAATTTTATCAGCCTCATTTTAATAGATGAGAGGCCTGAGGCTCAGAGAAGTAACTTGTCTATGATCATAGTAACAGGGCTAAAATATGAACTTTCTCATGTATGCTTTGTAAATTTTTTTAAAGGCATTTTTACATTTGTTCATTAATTTCTACATTAATTAAAGCAGGTTGTATTATATGCTTATGTATGTTTTTAAAACAGATTTTCCTTGATAGATATTTCATCCACCCTTATCCCCACATACATAGCTTTGGGATATAGACGTCCAGAAACATTCCTATGTTTCCCTCTGATCCCTTCCTTGTTTCCTAAATTCATATTGACATTGTGGTATAGTTTCAGTCATTCAATTAAGTCACCCCACCATTATTGCTCTGTAGTCTATATATAGAGTGAAAAGAGCACTGGATAGGAAGACAAGGACCTAGAGTTTGTCTTTCCACTGACTTGTGGGCTGACCTTGAGGGAGTTGCCCGGCCATCTCTTTGTCTGCTTCCTTATCTGTAATTGAGGGGGTTAAATTCTGTGATCTCCATGGCCTTTCTTGGCTCTAAAATTCTATGATTCTGGGAACTAAGATTTGCCAGGGAATGGAGTTTTTTAAGAGAGAGTCTTGCCCTATTTTCTATGCTGGAGTATAATGGCGCAATCTTGGCTCATTGCAACCTCTGCCTCCCAGGTTCAAGTGATTCTCCTGCCTCAACCTCCCAAATAGCTGGAATTACAGGCGCCTGCTACCACACCTGGCTAATTTTTGTATTTTTAGTCAAGATGGGGTTTCACCATGTTGGCCACGCTGGTCTCGAACTCCTGACTTCAGGTGATCCGCCTGCCTTAGCCTCCCAACGTGCTGGGATTACAGGCGTGAGCCACCGTGTCCAGCTCTCTGTAAATGTTTAAGTCAAAAGAATCACAATTCTTATACCAATAAACTCCTTTTGGCTTGAGAAACAGAAGAGCACTCTTGGTACACAACTAGTGGTAACGCTGTGGGAGCAGAGATAACAGAAGCAGGATGAAGGCCTGGGTGGTGCTTCCACCTACTGGACAGAAGCTGCATGACTCTGTATTTGCAGAGTATTTGCCCCACTTTGTGCTTCTTTTGGGCAGCCTTACTGTTAAGGATGTTTATAAAGTTCATGGCTTTATTGGGCTACAGGGACCTCGAGAGCTCTTTGCATCTTTCTTTTGCCCACCAGTTAGGATGGCTCCTGAGGTTCTCAAACTGAGGAAGGGGTGGGCAGACATATCTTCCAGCTTGCTTGTCAGATACACACACTTCTCTTCCTACTGAAGGCCTATCTCTGAAGATGTTAAATTTCACAATTTGCCTCCATAATTTCCTTTTATATTTCTAAACCTTGAGGCAAAATTGCCAATGTTGATAATCTTAGAGATGGAATCCTGACACTAAAAGATCTTTGGAGTATAAAACAAAATAACCTCCCATTTTCCTGTGCATTATTATGCTGGGACACTCTTTGTTAATCCTTTTTTTTTTTTTTTTTCCAGACAGGGTCTGACTGCCTTGCCCAGGCTGGAGTGCAGTGGCCCAGTCATGGTTCACTGCAGCCTTGACCTCCTCGGGCTCAAGTGATCCTTCCACCTCAGCCTCCCAAGTAGCTGGGATTACAGGCATGCGCCACCATGCTTGGCTAATTTTTTGTTTTGTTTTTTGAGACAGAGTCTCACTGTTACCCAGGCTGGAGTGCAATGACACAATTTTGGCTTACCACAACCTCCACCTCCTGAGTTCAAGTGATTCTCGTACCTCAGCCTCCCAAGTAGCTGGGGACTACAGGTGCGTGCCACCATGCCCAGCTAATTATTTATATTTTTAGTAGAGACAGGGTTTTGCCATGTTGGCCAGGCTGGTCTTAAACTCCTGACCTCAGGTGATCCACTTGCCTCGGCCTCCCAAACTGCTGGGATTACAGGCGTGAGCCACCACGCCCGGCTGCTTGGCTAGTTTTTTGTACAGACAGGGTTTTGCCATGTTGCCCAGGGTGGTCTCCAACTCCTGGACTCAAGCCATCTGCCCACCTTAGCCTCCCAAAGTGTTGGTACTACGGGCATGAGCCACTGATCCCAGCTGCACAGTCCTATCTCCTAATATGATATTCCTTTCCCCTAATGTTCTTTAGTTCTTAAGTGTTTAGTTCAGAGCTTCAGCCACTATCCAGGGCACCATCAAAGACAAATGCATTGAGGAAACGTAGCAAGAGTCTCCATCCCTGGAAAGACTGGTGTGGCAGGGAGAGTCTAAGGATTAAAGGAGAGATAGGGATATGACTGTGGGACTAATGTGTATTTTATTCTATTTGGCTGTAGGAACCTGCCCCTCTCCATTGGCATCTCCATGCCCATTGTCACCATCATCTATATCTTGACCAATGTGGCCTATTATACTGTGCTAGACATGAGAGACATCTTGGCCAGTGATGCTGTTGCTGTGGTAAAGGATTTTCACTAGCAGGTTGAGGGTGACTTGTGGGGTACTGGGTATATTCTGGCTCTTGAAAGTCCTGGAAAGGGGGTAGATGGCCTTGAAAGGAGTTCATTTCGAATATGGGGCTTGCAAGAAGGTCCTGTGACCCCCACTGTGGAAGAAGAGTTGGAGTCCTAATAAGGGGAATCTGGCACATGCCCATCCATGTCTTTCATCCCTTTTAGATCCTGCTAATGACTCTTCCATTCTTTTCCCTTAGACTTTTGCAGATCAGATATTTGGAATATTTAACTGGATAATTCCACTGTCAGTTGCATTATCCTGTTTTGGTGGCCTCAATGCCTCCATTGTGGCTGCTTCTAGGTAAGAGTGGCATCTTTTGAAGGGCTATGGCAGTGGACGGTAGAACTTACAGGACCTGGACTTTGATTACCTGTTTTCCCACTGATACCATAACCTCTTTCTTCTTGTTTCTAGCAGAAGCCTGCAGTTGTCATTAATCTTAATACTGAGCTCCAGCCTATATTATCCAAACACTTTTGAAGGAAGGGATGGCAGAGAGGGAGGGCCATGTGGCAGGTGAACCAGGCTGCATCGTGTCCACCAATTTTCTCAGCTTCTCCTATCTTACCTGACATAGGCTTTTCTTTGTGGGCTCAAGAGAAGGCCATCTCCCTGATGCCATCTGCATGATCCATGTTGAGCGGTTCACACCAGTGCCTTCTCTGCTGTTCAACGTAAGTCAGCTCAAGGATGAGACTGAAAATGATTGGGGGGGTGGGGGGAAACTTTAGTAACAGCAGAAGCGACTGTTCTAGCTTCCTGAAAGCTCTAAAAGAAATTCCAATAGAAAAACTATTGGTGGATCAGAATGTTCAGACCATGGGCAAGGCACTATGCCAACCGCTACAGGCACTACAGGGAAAATCCAAATGCTTTAAGGAATGGTACACCTCTGCTCTAAGAGGAGCCATAAAGTACATGGAATACACTGTAATGATTGATTGCCATGACAGATAGTGAGTGATACGGTGTTTAAGAAATGATCACTTCCATGGGAGGAGAGGGTGAATGAAGAATTACTTCTAGAAGTGTATGTGTCTTAAAATCCACCAAAATGTTCTCAGAAAAAAAAAAAAAAAAAGGTGCATCTTGATGGCTAGGGTTGCAAATGGTAGAGATGGGCTTTAGGTAGGAGAAATAATATCAGAAAATCCTGTGGCAAAGCAGTATGGGTTTTAATAGAGGTTGAATATCCAAAATCTGCAATGCTCTAAAAATCTGAAACTTTTTGAGTGTTGACTTGACAGTGGAGCATTTTGGATTTTCAGAATCGGGATATTCAACATGCAGGAGGAGATAAGAGCTGGATAATGTAGGTTGGAGCCATTATGGAAATGGTCCTATGCAAGACTTTTGAGGGATTGTTTCAAGCTTGCTTTATACAGGGTTAGCTTGAAGAATGGGTTGAAAAACCAGTTGAGACTACTGACTTGTAACAGAGGGGATAAGGTATTGAAACTAGAGTGTTAAAGGGATTAAAAACAGAAGAGGACCAGGAGACTCTGAGGATCGACAGGGGATGGATTTGGGAGGTATAAAGGGAGTGAAAAGCCTTTGGAGTAACAAAGGCCCTGAGAAGAGCTGACTTGGGCTCACACTTACAGGGTATCATGGCATTGATCTACTTGTGCGTGGAAGACATCTTCCAGCTCATTAACTACTACAGCTTCAGCTACTGGTTCTTTGTGGGGCTTTCTATTGTGGGTCAGCTTTATCTGCGCTGGAAGGAGCCTGATCGACCTCGTCCCCTCAAGGTATGGCAACTCCATCCTACCTCTCCTCCATCTGAAACAGCTAGAGTTGCTGCTACAGGGGACTATTACAAGACACTTCATTTAGAAACCTTTGCCTGGGACTTGGTGGTTAGTACCGTGTTGAAATTAAAGGCATAGAAAGAAGGCTCAGTGCGCTAATCAGTTATTTTAGCTGTCAAGAATCCTGAGTGGTCCACCCCAGTTGTGTTTCCTGTGCCCTCAGCTCAGCGTTTTCTTCCCGATTGTCTTCTGCCTCTGCACCATCTTCCTGGTGGCTGTTCCACTTTACAGTGATACCATCAACTCCCTCATCGGCATTGCCATTGCCCTCTCAGGCCTGCCCTTTTACTTCCTCATCATCAGAGTGCCAGAACATAAGCGACCTCTTTACCTCCGAAGGATCGTGGGTAAGCATTGCATCCTTAAATCAGCTCAGCTATTGTAGAGCTTGGTTTTTGCCTTTTTCTGTAAATCTTGCCTCCAAAGACATTTTTGCCATAGCCCCTTCTTATGAACCCTTCGGCTTAATGGCATCACTCCCCTCAGGCCCAGTTCCATTCAATGACACTTGAACTCAGCCCAGCTGACCTCTTCTCAATTCCAACTCAAAGTTTTCTTTGTAGGGTCTGCCACAAGGTACCTCCAGGTCCTGTGTATGTCAGTTGCTGCAGAAATGGATTTGGAAGATGGAGGAGAGATGCCCAAGCAACGGGATCCCAAGTCTAACTAAACACCATCTGGAATCCTGATGTGGAAAGCAGGGGTTTCTGGTCTACTGGCTAGAGCTGAGGAAGTTGAAAAGGAAAGCTCACTTCTTTGGAGGCACCTGTCCAGAAGCCTGGCCTAGGCAGCTTCAACCTTTGAACTTACTTTTTGGAATGAAAAGTAATTTATTTGTTTTGCTACATACAGTACCAGACTTTTAAAGCAGACAATAGAGGAGACTGGGGAGAGGAGCATGTCAGGTGTGGGCTTGGTGGTTTTAAAAGCACCTGAGTGCGCCTACCTACTCCTCTTTTCTTTTAAAAGGGCCCACAATCCTCCAATTGTCTCCTTTAGAGAGACATCAAACTATCACAGGTGCTGGATGACAATAAAAAGTTATGTTCCTAAAGTCTGAGTGACTTCACTTTATATAGTATCTCTAGGACAGCTCCCATTAGCCTAGAAACACAAAGACTAAAAACAATCTTATGCTTGAAAGTAGATCCATCTTTTCTCTCTCAAGCTAGCTGCTGAAGGCTGATAAACCAGGCTCTATACAAAAGCAGACAACAGAACACTTCAACTGCTCTAGTGAAATGTTGGATTGTTACATAAAAATGACATGAACTTCCTTTTTGAGACAGGATCTTGCTCTGTGGCCAAGGCTGGAGTATAGCAGCATGATCTTGGCTCACTGCAGCCTCAACCTCCTGGGCTTAAGCTATCCTCCCACCTCAGCCTCCCAGGTAGCTGGGACTATGGGCAAGCACCACCATGCTCAGCTAACTTTGTTTAGCAGAGACAAGGTCTCGCCATGTTGCCCAGGCTGGTCTCGAATTCCTGGACTCAAGTGATTCACCCACCTCAGCCTCCCAAAGTGCTGAGATTATAGGTGTTAGCCACTTTGCCCAGCCTGGAACTTTCATTCTTAATTATCACTAAGAATTTGCATACATCTACTTCTTGAAATTTTTAAAGTAATCTTGGAATCAAGAAATGCAGTTATTATATTTAGATACAATCTCAACATTCAACTTATCAGCCACACCTCTAGACTGCAATCCAAATGTGGATAGAACAACACATGTATGGGTTGGAAGTTTAAACTTTCTTTTTTTTTTTGAAACAGAGTCTTACTCTGTTGCCCAGGATGGAGTGCAATGGCTTGATCTTGGTTCACTGCAACCTCTGCCTCCGAGGTTCAAGTGATTCTCCTGCCTCAACTGCCCAAGTAGCTGGAACTACAGACGTGTACCACCACGACTGGCTAATTTTTGTATTTTTAGTAGAGACAGGGTTTCACTATGTTGGCCAGGCTGGTCTCAAACTCCTGACCTCAGGCCATCTGCCCGTCTCAGCCTCCCAAAGTGCTGGGATTACAGGCGTGAGCCACTGTGCCTGGGTGGAAGTTTAAACCCTTAATGCCAGGTTAAAACATTAATTTTCCAATGCCATGGGCCAGCAAAAGCAATCATGACCCACTCTATTCTTCGGTTTTCTTTTTCTTGAGACAGAGTCTCCCTCTGTTGCCCAGGCTGGAGTGCAGTGGCGCAATCTTGGCTCACTGCAACCTCCACCTCACAGGTTCAAGCAATTCTCCTGCCTCAGCCTCCCGAGTAGCTGGGACAATAGGTGTGTGCCACCACGTGTGGCTATTTTTGTGTTTTTAGTAGAGATGAGGTTTCCCCACGTTGGCCAGGCTGGTCTCAAACTCCTGACCTCAGGTGATCCGCCCGCCTCAGCCTCCCAAAGTCCTGGGTATTCTTCAGTTTTCTGAAGCACACACTCATTTCCCTGTTCAATAAGTATCAGGAAGCAGCATGTAGTACAGAGGTTTACTAACTCTGTGAATGGGAAGATCACTTGGCTACCCAGTGCTCTCTTATAAACATGAGTGTAAGAGTGTTTCGTGAAATTGTTTTTAAAATGAACATCTCTGTGTGCCACAGTTCCTAGGACTGGGGTAAGGACACAATGCCAAGTCTTGTTTTGAGGATGAGTCTTTGAAGAGACAGAGTTCGTGCCAGAATGCGCACGGAACATAAGTCAGCCAAGCGTGTCGCGCCAGGGATACTTTGACTTTGGTTTGCTGCTGCTGCTGCTGCTGCTAGGGATGTTGGGAGGGTTATTATTTCCAGGTTGTAGGAGAGGGTTGTGGGTAAAGGTCTGTCGTAAGGGACCTGAGGGGAGAAGAGAAAACAAATCTCAAAAGAACAGAAAGAAGAAACAAAAGACAGAATTTTGGCCTGAAAGGACTATTTACCCCTGGCTGCTAGCTCCAAGTGATTCTGCATGCGTTGTTCACGCTCTCGCAGCTGACGTGTCATTTCAGCATTTTTCCAGCCTGTGTAAAGAGGAGCAAGAGAGTCACTTGCATTCCTATTTGTAGACCCCTCTCCCTAGTCCTGTTTCACAGAGGACGAGCCCTTACCTTTTTTGAAGCTCTCTAGGAAGCCTTCCCGTGGAGGTAATTTGTCAGGGTCATGTACAACACGCTGGGGGATTTTAAGTACAGTGCGTACTGCTGGAATCCGGAGACAGGATACTTGGCCCAGGGAAAACAAATTGGAGGACAGCCAGTATATAAACACTGCCTGGGTGAGAATACAGAGAGGGGACTCAGAAGCTGTATCCCTGGTCAGCTTGCTAGGTGGCTAGGCTAGGCAGAAGGCCTTGGAGCCAGCCCATAAGGCATTACATACCGTGGGGAAATGCATGGTTATGGGCAAGGCTATCAGGGGCATCACTCTGATCACATTTCTCATCCACTGAAGGTCAGAACTTTGCACACCTGTCTCAGCACCTAGCTGCCAAAAGAAGTGGGGTAGAAAAGTCAGGAAAGCTGTCAGTTTCAGTGAACCTGTCTCTAATCTCTTACCCATCAACTCTTTCTCCAGCAAGTGAAGGATGACCATTCTGTACAATTACTTTACCCTCCAATCCCAGTTCACTTTGCAGGCCTGGCACTTGGCCAATCTGGGCTTACCTCAAGGACAGCCCACATTGTAGCAGTGACTACCAGTGGTAACACGTAGGTGGGATCGGATACCGTGAGATCCTGGAACCACCAGAGGCCACCTGTCTGCAGGCTGGCCACAGGAAGGTTGGCCATCTCTCTCAAAGCAATGAAGAAGGAGAGGAAGACTGGGGCCTATTACACAAGATAAACAGTGTCAGCATGCTTTACCAGAGGAAACATTTTCATCACCCCACTACTGAAAGCCATGTATAAGCCACCACCACCTGTTTTTTTGGGGGGCCTGGGGCACATCAAACACAGAGAGGAAATTTGATGGGTACAGGATGAAATAAGGAAGGAAATGTTTTTGCTCACCTGAGTCAGAGGAAGAATGAGAGGTTTAAAGAGTTTAATACCATGTTTTTTCTGGTAAAATGCCATCTCCGAGGAAGCCTTGTAAACTGTGAGGTGAGAGGAAATTAATGGTTGGGGTAACAGTTACATCAGTGGAGGTGAACATCCTCATCATCTACCTGGCTTGTGAAATTTCTAACCAACCCTGGCCAGTCCTTGGGAGCATTAGGCCCAAGAAACAGATAAATCTTTAGAACTTTCCCGACTGTGGCAACTTCTGATTCACATTGTTCCTTTCCCCCAGCAGAATGTAAGGAAAAGTGCAAATGTGGTCCTCTCCCATGGTCATTCTGCAGCTGACTCACACTCAATATCGTCTCCCGCCAACTTGGCCTCTCTGATACGACTGGAAAACTTCTGGATCTCTGGCAAGTGATTGTGGATCTTGGCTGCCTCTCGCTGGCCCATCACGATGAGAGGAAAAATGAGGCAGCGGGCAAAGACTGTACCTGGAAAATACAAACTAGGATTGGAGTGAAATTAAAGCAGTTCTGCAGCTAGAAGGTTGAAGGTTTTTAGGTCCTTATTGAAAGGGTCTTATTCTTGCCTTGTCCATTCTGTGACTTATGCCTAAGAGGCCCAGAATTAGGGTCAGGGGCATGAATTAGTTGCTTTAAGGCTCAGTTCTCTGATTCGGCATCACAAAAGTATGGCATTAACTTCTCTAAGCAGATGATTAGGAATCCTGTTTCCTCAAACAAAAAAGTGACAGGAGCACTTTTCTAGATCAATAGCTTCCAAACTTTTCTGTGATTAAAAGAGCCTGCCTGCTCCATCAAACTGTACATGTAGCCCCAATGTACAAAAAAAAAAAAAAAAAAAAAAAAAAAAATGCTGCCCTGAGCAAACAAAAAGCCTGGCCACAGGATTGTTTATGTGGCAGCCTTCACCTTGCTCAGAGGTCCCTTTACAAAACTCTGGGGCTTCCAGGAAGGAAGTTTGAAAGCCATTGTTCTAGAAATCCCTGGAGTAGGAAATAATCTGATGGCCTACTGCTTTAGCTCCTTCATATTTCTTTTCTCACACTTCATTTTTCCTGGTCATTCGTTTTGATTTTTAGATCCCACAAATAAGTGAGAACATGGTGATGTCAAATATGAGACTAGGTTATAGGTTTAGGCTTTATCAACATTATGATGAATGATGTGGAGTAGAAAGAGAAGGGAGCTAAGGATAAAACCCAGACTACTGGCACTGAACGGGTAGGTAGGATAATTTGGAGATGCAAAAGTATGGTCAGAAAGACAGGGAGAAAAATCAGGAAAGGTTATCATAAAAGCCAAAGGATTGACTTTATTTTTTATTTTTTTTGAACAGAGTCTCGTTCTATTGCTCTGTCGCTCAGGCTGGAGTGCAGTGGCGCAATCTTGGCTCACTTCAACCTCTGCTTCCCAGGTTCAAGCGATTCTCCTGCCTCAGCCTCCCGAGTAGCTGGGACTACAGGCGCCCGCCACCACACCTCGCTAATTTTTGTATTTCTAGTAGAGATGGGGTTTCACAATATTGGCCAGGCTGGTCTCAAACTCCTGACCTTGTAATCTTCCTGCCTTGGCCTCCCAAAGTGCTGGGATTACAGGCATGAGCCACCACGCCTGGGAAAGGATTGATTTTAAGGTCTAAAGTGCCTAATGCAGAAAGACCAAGTATAATAAAAGTGGATTTAGCAATTACGTTACTGGCAGTTCAAATGAGGTGATATGAGTAAAAGCCAGATGGCTGAGAGAGTAAATGGAAAGAAGTAGGCTCACTGGATACAGAGCAATCTTTTAAGTAATAGCTATCAAAAGAACGAAACCCAGTCAACGTGGATGGAACTGGAGATCACTATGCTAAGTGAAATAAGGCAGGCACAGAAAGACGAACATCACCATGTTCTCACTTATTTGTGGGATCTAAAAATCAAAACAAATGAAATCATGGGCAGAGAGTAGAAGGAAGGTTACCAGAGGCTGGGAAGGGTAGTCAGGGTTGGGAATAATTAATGGGTTAAAAAAAAATTAGTTAGAAAGAATAAGATCTACTATTTGATAGCACAACAGGGTGACTATAATCAGTAATAATTGTATATTTTAAAATAAAGAATGTAAAAATTAGCCAGGTGTGGTGGTACACCTGTAGTCCCAGCTACTTGGGAGGCTAAAACATGAGAATCACTTGAACCTGGGAGGTGGAGGTTGCAGTGAGCCAAGATTGGGCCACTGCACTCCGGCCTGGGTGACAGAGCAAAACTCTGTTTAAAAAAATAAAATAAAATAAAATATAAAGTGTAATTGGATTCTTTGTAACTTAAAGGATAAGTGCTTGAGGAGATGGATATCTCATTCTCCATAATGTGATTATTACACCTTGCAGGCCTGTATCAAAACATCTCATGTAGCCCATCAATATATACACCTACTAGGTATCCACAAATAACAAAACAAATAAATAACAGCCATGAAAGGAAGAAGAAAGATAGGGTAGTAGGTGAAGGGGAACTAAGGATGAAGGGAAGAAATTTCCCCCCAAGTAACACATGGGTATGCTTGAGCATGTTTACATGTGCAGGGTAGGGCAATAAGGAGGGAAACGTTGAAGACACAGGGGAGAGAAGAGATCACTGATGGAGCAAGGTGGCAGACAGACACATAATTCAAAGCACAGTTTCAGCCTTTACAAAAGCAATGCGAGTGGCTTCCCAATTTGGGGGTTTAAGTGCCTGACTTGAACCTCTGTTCTTCTAAACCAGGACAGCTTCATGACTGTTAATACGGTCCCCTGACTCTAACCCCATGTTTGTATTCAAATATCTATACTTCTTGAATCCCAGACGATCTGGTGGTTTTATAATGCTCTTTAAGAAATATAGGTAGACTGCATCTAGGTATCATGTGCCTCTATGGCTCATTTGAAATCATCTGCTCTTCTGATCCCAGAGCTTCTGCAACTACTTCCTGAATCCATTCAAATAACTGCCATCTATGAGGTTCTATCCCTAACCCAGGTATAGGGTATATTCCCCTTACATGCAGCAATGGCCCCCCACCAAGGTAGGCCCAGGTCAACATGCATAAATTCCAGTAAATTCTGGATCAGTCCCACTGGGGTGTATGACCCCAGCCCCAGTTCAGCGAAGCTCTGCTCTGCAGCAGCTTGGACTACATCTGCAGTCTCTCCAGAAGCCACCTCAGGTACCGCTGCGGGTGAGGGAGTTGCAGGAACAACAGGAGGGGCCTGAACCTGTGTGAAAGAAAGCCTTGTATATTTATTCAGTATTGAACACATAGAAAGTGAGACCTTCTCAAAATAACCAGTACTGGGTTCTGTTCTCTCTACTTCTTGTTCTTCCAGGTTACCCTAGTGTACGTAGAATTCAAGCTTAAAAAGGACATCTCATTTTTATCAATAGGTAGGAAGAGAAGTTACTTTGAGTAAGAGTCCATGACTTCCCTTCATGCTGGGAAGTTATTTCTTTTACCACTGTTTCCCAAACTTCAGCCATTTGAATATCACTATTATGATTTTTACCATATATTAACATGAAACAATTACTTTTCTTTAAAACAGCTCAGAAAACCAAATATAACATCTCTCCTGTTGTACTTCCAATCATTTCCCCACTGAATTGAAAATTCATCCCAAGCAGAGATGCTACCATTTTGGAGAGCTGTGTGGAGCGTGGACAACAACTCTGCTTCATATTCCCCCTGCTCCCAAACAAAACAGAATATGAAACCAACCGGGAAACACCACTCCTAATATTGCAGGAACGAAAGGCCTCTTACCTGGACTTCTGCAAACGAGATGGCAGAGGTACTGAGGCTGCGGGGGCCGGAAGCCGCAAGGAAGAGGTAGTGTGGGCGACAGCAGCACGGGGCTGCTGGGAATAGGAGCCGTGCGGTCAGCGGTTTCCCGAGCCATTGCGAGGGCACTGTGACGCTGTGGACCTAAGCGTGTAAAAGGATGATGGAGCCCCTTTACCGGGAGCAGAAGTCCTCGCGTGGGGGCAAAGGGGATTCATTATGCTAACTTCCCAAAAAGCAAGCAGCCCGGCCACTACAGGTACAGACATTGCTATCACCGCGCTCAGACCGCTAGCCCGAAGGCATGCAGCTGGTGATGCCTGCAGAGCAAAGCTTGAATCCTGGTTCGCCACATCTCAGTTATCGTAGACCCGCATCGGGTGGCCCTGAGAACTAGGCCGAGGTGCTCTCGCCAGGGGCGAAGCCAATTCCAGAAGCTGACACCGGGCTGCTGGGCCCACAGTGTTGGGGACTAACCCTAGCGCGTCCTCACAAGACCCGAGGTCATGACATTCAGGTCCGGGTGAGCGGGTCAGCGTCTGCTCATATCCCTAGCACGAGCTGTCCTGGGGCTTGGTTCACTGGGTCAGCGCAGCATCCCGGTGCTCAGCCCCGGGGCATCCTTACCTGACGCCCGGACTGTAGCAGGCGCAGAACCTCCCGGCGTCCGCACATCAGTCCCATCGCCATTTTGTCCGGAAGAGGACTTACTTTTGCGCCTGCGCACTAAGAACCACAATCCCGCGAGAGGAAGCACTTTTGGAAGCGGGCATGAAGCCAGAGTTGTTGCTGTAGACCAGGTGGTAAAAGAGAACGGAGCTTGGCGGCCATATTTGAAGTGGGTAAAAATCTGAAAAGCCGCGTGACCATGAGCACGCAGAGAGCCTTTTCTGGAGATTGAAAGGAAGTGGAAGAGCCAGGTTAGCTATCATCGTAAGCTATCATCGTTTGTGATGGCGTAAACCTGGGTAATTTTCCTCTAATGTCGCGATTGTCCTCTGATTCGTCAGTTTAAAAATAGCCTCAGAAAAGTCTTGGCTGTACTTGCAGAGGATTTTTCCCACTCAATGATGTTCGATTCTTTTGATTCTTATTGCTAGGTGAATTGTAATCGCAGGTCCAATGAAATTTGAGGGTAGTCTAGAGTCTGACAGAAATGAAGAGAAGGCAGCCGCTGGGAAATATTTTCCTCCCAGATAAAAAGACAAAGCTTCCAGAGGAGACTTCACCTTTCCATTTTTCCTTCTGTAAGTGGGGTGGTGTGAGGACTGACCATGAGGGGATAAGTTTCGAGATGAAAAGCTCACGTGCAGGCCGGGCGCGGTGGCTCAGGCCTGTAATCCCAGCACTTTGGGAGGCCGAGGCGGGTGGATCACGAGGTCAAGAGATCGAGACTATCCTGGCCAACATGGTGAAACCCCATCTCTACTAAAAATACAAAAATTAGCTGAGCATGGTGGCGGGCGCCTGTAATCCCAGCTACTTGGGAGGCTGAGGCAGGAGAATCACTTGAACCCGGGAGGCAGAGGTTGCAGTGAGCCGGTATTGTGCCACTGCACTCCACCCTGGCGATAGAGTGAGACTCCATCTCAAAAAAAAAAAAAAAAAAAAACTCACGTGCTGAAGATGGTTGAGGGCAAAGATAGAAAACACCCAAATACTTGATATCATTGAGCTGCTGTACCATGCTTAGAACCGTCTATCTCCAGACTTTGTTGTGTAAGGTAATTAAAGGTCTTGGCAGGGTGCAGTGGCTCACACCTGTAATCTCATCACTTTGGGAGGCCAAGGCTGGTGGATCACTAGGTCAAGAGATTGCGACCAGCCTGGCCAACATGGTGAAATCCCGTCTGTACTGAAAATACAAAAAACAAAATAACTAACCGGGCGTAGTGGTGCGTACCTGTAGTCCCAGCTACTAGGGAGGCTGAGGCAGGAGAATTGCTTGAACCCAGGAGGTGGAGGTTGCAGTGAGCCGAGGTGGAGCCACTGCACTCCAGCCTGGGCGACAGAGTGAGACTCCATCTCAAAAAAAAAAAAAAAAAAAAAAGGAAAAAAAAAGATAATTAAAGGTCTTTACTGTTTATACTCTAAATCTGTTGCTTGGGTGTTCTGTAAGCATTCATCTCCAGGGAAAAAAGTTACTGCTCAGAAAGGTGGAGTTGATTATATCTGAACCCTTATAAAGTCTCTCAATATGCAGATTACTTTCTAAACAACAAACTATAGCTTCAGAAAGATACAATAACCTGAAATTATTTCAGTGACTGCTAATTTGGGACGATTATGAATGTACCTGACAGATATGGCAAAAATAGGAGGCAAAGAAATATAATACTGATTTAGTAATAATTAGTGGTATGAGCTAACACTTGCATATGTTGTATGCTATTGTAAACATCAATAGATTTTTGATATGGAAACACTGATTTTTTTTTAGAGATTACTTTTAAAACTCAATATAATTAGAAGTAATTACAAATATACAGCTACAGAACACTTGGCAGGGTGACTATCTTGTGGTACACTGCTACTTTGGTGACCCCAAATGAACCAGGCTTCACAATATTTGCACCTTTAGGAGTTCTATTCTCTTAAGTCTGGTTGGCCCTGTAACTTGCTTTAATCAATAGGAGAATGCATTGGAAGCGATGTTATGCCAGTTTGGGACTATGCCTTAAGAAGGCCTGATAGCTTCTGCTTTTGCATTCAGGGGAAAGCCAGCTGCTGTGTTAGAATTTTGACTTTTCAGACTTACTGCCTGTGAAAAGCCCAACCAACCACTTGAAGAAGAACAGAGGTTTGGGCTAACAGCCTCAGTTGAACCCTCAGCCAGCAGTCAACACCAGCTTTTGCCAGCCACGTGAAGAAGGCCATTTAAAACGTGGATTCTCCAGCCCATTGGAGCCACCTCAGGTGACTCCATGTGGAGCAAAGAAAGGCTATTTGAGCCCACATTGCAAAATTACAAGCAAATAAATAAAATTATTGTGGTTTTGAGCCACTAAGTTTTGGAGTACTTTGTTGTTCAATAATAGATAGCTGAAATGTACAGGCAAACTTGGAAGATACTATGGGTTGGGTTCCAGACCACTACAATAAAGCCAATATCATAACAAAGTGAGTCACAGGGAGTTTTTTGTTTTGCAGTGCATATAAGAGTTATGTTAGGCTGGGCGTGGTGGCTCAGGCCTGTAATCTCAGCACTTTGGGAGGCTGAGGCAGGTGGATCGCTTGAGCTCAGGAGTTTGAGACCAACCTGGGTAACATGGTAAGACGCCATGTCTTAAAAAAAAAAAATACTAGGCCAGGTGCAGTGGCTCATGCCTGTAATCCCACCACTTTGGGAGGCTGAGGCGGGTGGATCACCTGAGGTTGGGAGTTTGAGACCAGCCTGACCAACATGGAGAAACCCCATCTCTACTAAAAATACAAAATTAGCCAGGCTTGGTGTGCATGCCTGTAATCTCAGCTATTTGGGAGGCTGAGGCAGGAGAATTGCTTGTACCTGGGAGGCGGAGGTTGCAGAGAGCCGAGAGCGTGCCATTGTACTCTGGCCTGGGCAACAAGAGCGAAACTCCATCTGAAAAAAAAAAAAAAAGTGGCCAGGTGCGGTGGCTCATGCCTGTAATCCCAGCACTTTGGGAGGCCAAGGCCAGTGGATCACGTGAGGTCAGGACTTTGAGACCAGCCTGGCCAACATGGTGAAACCCATCTCTATTAAAAATATAAAAGTTAGCCAAGGGTGGTGGTGGGCATCTGTAATCCCAGCTACTTGGGAGGTTGAGACAGGAGAATTGCTTGAACCTGGGAGGTGGAGGTTGCAGTGAGCCAAGATCATGCCATTGCACTCCAGCCTGGGCAACAAGAGTGAAACTCCATCTCAAAAAAAAAAAAAAAAAAAAAGAAAAAGTTATGTTTACCCTATACTGCAGTCTCTTAAGTGTGCAATAACATGTTTAAAAAACAATGTACATACCTTAATTTGAAAATATTTTATTACTTAAAAATGTTGATAATCATTTGAGCCTTCAGCAAGTCATATTTTTCCTTGATGTTGGTTGACTGATCAGGGTGGTGGTTGCTGAAGGTAGGGGTGGCCTAAAATAAGACAGTGAAATTTGCTCCATCAATTGACTGCACCTTTCGTGAAAGATTTCTCTATAGCATGTGATGCTGTTTGATAGGATTTTACCCACAGTAGAATTTCTTTCAAAATTGGAGTTAGTCCTCTCAAACCCTGCTGCTGCTTTGTCAATTAAGTTTATGTGATATTTTAAATCTTTTGTTGTCATTTCAACAATGTTCATAGCATCTTCACCAGGAGTAGATTTCTTCTCAAGAAACCACTTTCTTTGTCTAGAAGAAGCAACTCCTCATCTGTTAAAGTTTTATCAGGAGATTGTAGCAATTCAGTCACATCTTCAGGTTCCACCTCCAATTCTAGTTCTCTTGCTATTTCTACCACATCTGCAGTTACATCCCTCCATGAAGTCTTAGACCCCTCAACATCAACCATGAAGGTTGGAATCAACTTCTTCTAAACTCCTGTTAATGTTGATATTTTCACCTCCTCCCATGAATCACAAATGCTCTTAATGGCATCTAGGATGGTGAATCCTTTCCAAAATGTTTTCAATTTACTTTGCCCAGATCCATCATAGGAATTGCTATCTATGGCCGCCATAGCTTTACAAAATATATTTCTTAAATAATAGACTTGAAAGTCAAAAGTAGTTATTGATCCACTGGCTATGGAAAATATTTTGTGTTAGCAGGCATGAAAACAACATTAATCTCCTTGTACATCTCGATCAGAGCTATAGGGTGACTAGGTGCACTATCAATGATCAGTAATTTTTTTTTTTTTTTTAATGGAGACTGAGTCTTGCTGTGTTGCCTAGGCTGGTCTCGAACTCCTGGCCTCAAGTGATTTTCCTGCCTTGGTCTCCTTAAATGTTGCCTGTAATCTAGTGATTACAGGCATGAGCCACTGTGCCCAGCCTGCAATAATATTTTGATAGGAATCTTTTTTTCTGAGGGGTAGGTGTCAAGAGTGAGCTTAAAATATTCAGCGAACTGTAGGGTAAACAGATATGCTGTCATCCAGGCTTTGTTGTTCCCTTTATGGAAAACAGGCAGAGTAGATTTCGCATATATATATAAATATATATTTTCAAAGAGACAAGATCTCTCTCTGTTGCCCACACTGGAGTGCAGTGGCATGATCATGGCTCACCGTAGCCTTGACCTCCCAGGTTCAAGTGATCTTCCTGCCTCAGGCTCCTGAGTAACTGAGACTACATGTGCAACTAATTTTTGTGTTTTTTTTGTAGAGATAGGGCTTTACCATGTTGCCCAGGCTGGTCTCAAACTCCTGGGCTCTAGTGATCTATGCAGCTACCATGGTGCATCCCAAAGTGTTGGGGGTTACAGGTGTGAGCCAGCATGCCTGTCTCGACAGTTTTTTTTTTTTTTTTTTTTTTTTTTTTTGCACTTTAAATGTATTATCCCACTGCCTTCTGGCATCCAAGGTTTCTGCTGAGAAAATGGCCAATAGTTTTTTTTTTTTTTTTTTTCCCAGAGTGATTGGACTTCAGCTGATAGTGTTATTGAGGATCACTTGTACATTATGAGTTGCTTCTCTCTTGCTGCTGTCAAGATTCTCTGTCTTTCAACAGTTTGATTATAATGTGTCTCAGTGTGAGTCTCTTTGGATTTATTTTACTTGGAGTTTATTGAGATTCTTGGATTTGTAGATTAGTGTCTTTCATCAAATTTGGGAAGTTTTCAGCCATTTCTTCAAATAATCCTTTTGCCCCTTTCTCTATCTCCTCTTTGGGAATTGTAATGCATATGTTGGTCTACTTAATGGTATTCCACAAGTTCCTTTGTCTCTGTCAACTTTTCTTTTCTTTTTTTTTGGGGGGGGATAGAGCCTTACTGTGTTGCCCAGGCTAGAGTGCAGTGACACAATCTTGGCTCACTGCAACCTCTGCCTCCCAGGTTCAAGCAATTTTCCTGCCTAAGCCTTCTGAGTAGTTGAGATTACAGGCACTCATCACCATGCCCAGCTAATTTTTGTATTTTTAGCAGAGATGAGATTTTGCCATGTTGGCCAGGCTGTTTTTGAACTCCTGACCTCAAGTGATCCACCCGCCTTGACCTCCCAAAGTGCTGGGATTACAGGCATGAGTCGCCTCACTTGGCCTATCCACTTTTCTTTATTTTTCTTTTTGCTCCTCAGATTTGAAAATTTCAACTGTCCTATTTTCAAGTTCACTGATTCTTCTGTGTTTGAGCTCCTCTAATGAATTTTCATTTCAGTTATTGTGTCTTTCAGCTGTAGAATTTCTGTTTAGCTCCTTTTTACAATTTTTGTCCCTTCCTTGGTATCCTAATTTTGTTAATATACCATTTTCCTGATTTCCTTTAGTTTTTTGTCCATGTTTTCTTTTAGCTGTTTGAGCAAATTTAAGATAATTGTTTTAAAGTCTTTGTTTGGTGAGTCTAATGTCTGGGTGTCCTCAGAAATGGTTTCTGCCAATTAATTTTACTCCTTTGAATGTGCCATGTTTTCCTGTTTCTTTGTATGCCTTGTAATTTTTGTAGTTTTGGTTGGAAATTAGACATTTGAAAAAACAGCTAACTCCCCTAGTCTTTGCAGATTGGCTCTATACTGGTACAGTTCTTCAACAATGAGCGAGGCTTGCTTTGAGCCTAGGGATCAGCTGAGGTGAAGGCTTAAGGTCTTTTCAGGGCTTTTCTGACCAAGTGTCTTACCTGGGCATGTGTAACTTCCCAATTTCCCCATATACATGGCTGCTTTTGAATGTCTTGTTTCCTAAAGAGTCTCAGTGCAGTTTCTACTGGGGCCTTAGATGGTCTACTGTATGTATCCACCCATAGTCTTTTACTCCATATGTCAGTGGGTCTGTAGTCTCCTTGCAGCTTTCATGAGCAATGACTACCACTTTTCTGAGACCTGAGGCCAGTCCTTCAGGTAACCCCCATATGTACACAATAATTTGCGAAAAGCTTTGCTCTTCTCCCTTCCATTTAAGGGAGGGAACTTGGAATTAGGCTGCTGCCTCTTCCAGACTAAGAGCACTGCCACATCAGGGAGGAGGAGGGGGCAAGGGCAAATAAAAACACCACAAAACTTTCTCAACATTTTGAAGGTGGGCATTCACTTGGTTACTGTAAACTTTTAACTGTTTTTTGGAGCTCTTACACGTTAGTTCAGCTAATTTCTGGTTGTTTTATGAAGTTTCTGTGGGATAATGAAAGCCTGGATTATCCCACCAAATGGTTGGATTATCCCACCCGACAAATGGTGGCTTTGTCGTCCACCATTTTGCTGACATCACATGAGCATCCATCTTGATAGAAGAAAAGAGCAAATTGGACCTTAAGTAAGTATAAGAAAAGAAATAGAAAGATAAGAGAAGAGGCTGGGCACGGTGGCTCACACCTGTAATCCCAGCACTTTGGGAGACTGAGGTGGGCAGATCACTGGAGGTCGGGAGTTTGAGACCAGCCTGACCAACATGGAGAAACCCCGTCTCTACTAAAAATACAAAATTAGCCGGGCATGGTGGCGCATGCCTGTAATCCCAGCTACTCGGGAGGCTGAGGCAGGAGAATTGCTTGAACCCGGGAGATGGAGGTTGCAATGAGCCAAGATCACGCCATTGCACTCCAGCCTGGGCAACAGGAGTGAAACTCCATCTCAAAAAAAAAAAAAAAAAAAAAAAAAAAAAAGACCAGGACTTCAAGACTAGCCTGGGCAACATAGTGAGATCTCATCTCTAAAAAAAATGTAGGGCTGGGCACAGTGGCTCGCCCCTGTAATCCAGCACTTTGAGAGGCTGAGGCAGGCAGATCACAAGGTCAGGAGTTTGAGACCAGCCTGACCAACATGGCGAAACCCTATCTCTACTAAAAATACAAAAATTAGCTGGGCATGGTGGCAAGCACCTGTAATCCCAGCTACTTGGGAGGCTGAGGCAGGAGAATTTCTTGAACCCAGGAGGCAGAGGTTGCAGTGAGCTGAGATCGTGCCTTGCACTCCAGCTGGGGCGACAAGAGCAAGACTCTGTCTCAAAAAAAAAAAAAAAAGAAATAATCTATATTTTGATTATTGTGGTGGTTACGTAGGTGAATACATTTATCAAAACTCAGCAAACTATTCATTTAAATGGGCATATTTTATGTAAGTTATACATGAATAAATTTTATTAATAAGTAAAAAAACAGTTTACAGAGGCCACTGCCCTGTCAAAATAGTACATTTGTCTCTATTAATATATTTTGAGTGAAAAAATTTAAAAAGCTTATTCTGTGGATAATTACTTTGTTTTTTCACCTGGTGTGGACATTTAATCTTTGGTGCTTTATGAGAGAAATGAATAAAGTTCTTAGGTAGTTCTGATGAGAGAGATCATGTCTAAGAATATGTCACGGATGGTTTCATAGAGGAAACCATTTTTAATCTTGGCCTTAATTAATAGATACAGAGAAAGAAAGATAAAAATAAAGAAAATAGCATGGCATTCCAAGCAGAATGAACAATAAAGGAAAACAATATTGCCTTTTGCAAAAATACACTGTTTTTTTTTTTTTAAGGGACTCTGAGTTTTCATTGTAATATCACATCTCCATATTAAAGACCTAAGTGTAATTTTCAGTCATTAATTATGCATGGATGATTTCTCCCTATGCAGAATGCTGTTTGTGCTTAATCAGGCAATCCTTTAAAAGATACGATCTCTAGGGATTTGCTATTTAAGAAGTGGAATTAGCTACATTACAATTAAATAATTCCTGTTACAGTACCATGTAAAAGTTCATTCATCCATTCAACATTTATTTATTCTGTAAAATATTTATCGAGTGCCCATTATATATTTGGTACTATTCTAGGCAGTAGAGATACACATAAGTCAATATTTATCCCTCATGGGGCCTAATATTATTTTTTTCTTTATTATTACACTTTAAGTTCTAGGGTACATGTGCATAATGTGCAGGTTTGTTACATATGTATACATGTGCCCTGTTGGTTTGCTGCACCCATTAACCCATCATGTCATTTACATTAGGTATTTCTCCTAATGCTATTCCTCCCCCATCCTCCCACTCCAAGACAGGCCCCAGTGTGTGATGTTCCCCGCCCTGTGTCCAAGTGTTCTCATTGTTCTATTTCCACCTATGAGTGAGTGAGAACATGCAGTATTTGGTTTTCTGTCCTTGTGATAGTTTGCTGAGAATGATGGTTTCCATCTTCATCCATGTTGCTACAAAGGACATGAAGTCATCCTTTTTTATGGTTGTATAGTATTCCATGGTGTATATGTGCCACATTTTCTTAATCCAGTCTGTCATTGATGGATGTGAATAGTGCCACAATAAACATTTGTGTGCATGTGTCTTTATAGCAGCATGATTTATAATCCTTTGGGTATATACCCAGTAATGGGATCACTGGGTCAAATGGTATTTCTAGTTCTAGATCCTTGAGGAATCGCCACACTGTCTTCCAAAATGGTTGAACTAGTTTACACTCACACCAACAGTGTAAAAGCATTCCTATTTCTCCACATCCTCTCTAGCACCTGTTGTTTCCTGACTTTGTAATAATTGCCATTCTAACTGGTGTGAGATGGTATCTCGCTGTGGTTTTGATTTGTATTTCTCTGATGACCAGTGATGATGACCATTTTTTCATGTGTCTGTTGGGTGCATAAATGTCTTCTTTTGAAAAGTGTCTGTTCATATCCTTTGCCCACTTTTTGATGGGGTTGATTTTTTCTTGTAAATTTGTTTAAGTTCTTTGTGGATTCTGGATATTAGCCCTTTGTCAGATGGGTAGATTGCAAAATTTTCTCCCATTCTGTAGGTTGCCTGTTCACTCTGATGGTGGTTTCTTTTGCTGTGCAGAAGCTCTTTAGTTTAATTATATCCCATTTGTCTATTTTGGCTTTTGTTGCCATTGCTAATATTCCTAAATTATATTTAATTTCAAACATTCTAAGACATCACTCTGTAATGAATGTAAAACCACTTTTGTTAGAGAGTATGATACCAGTAGTTCTATTTAATCTTCCTTTTAAACAAATACATATTTATTTTAAAACATGGGTTTTTAATTATTTGGTTAAATTTTCAGCACTGTGTTTAATAATCCGGGATACCAAAAAAAAAGCCTGAGGAATTTATAGTCTAGATATGGAGAAAATACCTATACATGACATGATTAAAGTACTTTTAAGTAGAGTGTGCAATGAAATTTGAGGTAACAAAATACAGGGTAACTGTGAGGGTGAAATTGACATGGAGTCACAACAGTCAGGGGACATTTATGACGGAAGAGTGTTGGTGAGATTTTGATTGGTGCTTCCAGGCAGAGGGAGCAAGACAGCAGGCCTGGAAGCAGTGATGAGTTGGGTATGTGGAGGACACTGTGAAGACTGGCCTGCAATAAAGTTTAACCTGTAATTCCTTTATAAAGATTTCCACGTAGGAAATTAATCACAGTTATATTCACAGAGGTTAATTACAGTGTTATTTAAAATGATGAAAATTGGCCAGACGTGGTGGCTCATGCCTGCAATCCCAGCACTTTGAGAGGCCGAGGCAGGTGGATCACCTGAGGTCAGGAGTTCGATACCAGCCTGACCAATATGGTGAAACCCCGTCTCTACTGAAAATACAAAAATTAGCTGGGTGTGGTGGCATGTGCCTGTAGTCCCAGCTACTCAGGAGGCTGAGACAGGATAATTGCTTGAACCCAGGAGGCGGAGGTTGCGGTGAGCCTAGATCACACCACTGCACTCCAGCCTGGGCAATAGAGGGAGACTCTGTCTCAAAAAAACAAACAAACAAACCCAAAAACACACCAAAAAAACACCAAAAAAGATGAAAATTGGAGGGAAGTGATGACACCTTTGACTGTTGTGTGACACTGATTTCTCTTGTATTCGTACTGGCTGATCCTGAGGTGAGTCAAAAAAAGACAAAAATGTATAAAAATAAAGAAAAATAAATAAAATGATTAAAAATGGAAACAACCTACATTTTAATCAATAGGGGAATAGAAATGACTTAGGCTGTATTCATTCAATAGAACAATATGTAGCCATTTCAAAAAATGTTTTTGATAACAAGGTGGTAAAATGTCCATGATGAAATATAAATGTTCATAATTATGTAAAAGAAGCAGAATATAAAATTGTAAGTACATTATGATGGTAATTTTGTGAAAATGAAAAGAATTCATATCTTAGAAAATATCCTGGCCGGGCGCGATGGCTCAAGCCTGTAATCCCAGCACTTTGGGAGGCTGAGATGGGCAGATCACGAGGTCAGGAGATCGAGACCATCCTGGCTAACACAGTGAAACCCCGTCTCTACTAAAAAATACAAAAAACTAGCTGGGCGAGGTGGCGGGCGCCTGTAGTCCCAGCTACTCGGGAGGCTGAGGCAGGAGAATGGCATAAACCTGGGAGGCAGAGCTTGCAGTAAGCTGAGATCCGGCCACTGCACTCCAGCTGGGGCAACAGAGCAAGACTCCGTCTCAAAAAAAAAAAAAAAAATCCTGGAAGAAAATACTCCAAGCATTTTATTTACTTTAATATAATTTATTTATTTATTTTACAGAGACAGGGTTTCCCTATGTTGCCCAGGCTGGTCTTGAACTCCTAGGCTCAAGTGATCCTTCTGCCTCAGCCTCCCAAATTTCTGGGATTACAGGCATGAGCCACCATGCCTGGCCTCCAAATATTTTATGATGGTTGTCACCTGTTGATGGAATTATAGTTGATTTTTATTTCCATCTTTATATTTTTCTGTAATTTTAATATTTATTGTAACAATTACGTATTTTGTTCATACTCTTAGATAATATTTGTATTGGTTTGCTAGAGCTGCCATACCAAAATACCATGCACTTGGTTGCTTACACAACAGAAATTTATTTTCTCATAGTTCTGGAGGCTAGAAGTCCATGATCAAGGTACCAGTAGGCTTGATTTCTTCTGAGGCCTGATTCCTTAGTTTTCAGGTGGCTACTTTCCCACTCTGTCTTCACATGGTTTTCCCTCTGTCTGCACATATTTCTGGTGTCTCCTGGAATGCCTAAATTTCTCTTTCTTACAAGGACACCAGTCACATTGGATTAGGGCCCACCCTGAAAAAAAAAAAAAACAGGGCACCTCATTTTAACCAAAGCAATGCTTTAAAGACCTTATCTCCAAATATAGTCACATTCTCAAGTACTGGGGCTTAGGATTTACACAAATTTTGGGAAGACATGATTCAACCTATATACTAGTTTAAAAAGTAATTGGTGTATTATTGGTAATACAGACACAAAAACTGGGGCAAGCCTGACTAGAGTAGAAAGATATGTGGCAAATAGCAATAGTAGGGTAGGTGAAATAACTTCAATGATAGCTTAATTATTGATTGTTCACTGTGTACTGAGCATTGTATTAAGATATATTGACAGTCTCATGAAGTCATTGATTTAAATATTGATTAATATGGCATCAAGTTTGGGAAAACATTGAATCATGACAAGCTGTGGACTTTGGATAGACATAAGAAATGATTTGAAGGTAGGAAAATGACATGAGGAAGGGTATTTTACTTATTTTTATTTTATTATTATTATTATTATTTTGAGACAGAGTCTCGCTCTGTTGCCCAGGCTGGAGTGCAGTGGCGCAATCTCGGCTCACTGCAACATCCGCCTCCTGGGTTCAAATGATTCTCATGCCTCAGACTCCTGAGTAGCTGGAATTACAGGCGTGCGCCACCATGCCCAACTAATTTTTGTATTTTTAGTGGAGACGGGGTTTTCCCATGTTGGCCAGGCTGGTCTCAAACTGCTGACATCAGGTGATCCACCGTCCTCAGCCTCCCAAAGTGCTGGGATTACAGGCGTGAGGCACCGTGCCTGGCCATTTATTTTTATTATTGTTTTTGAGATGGAGTCTCACTCTGTCACTCAGGCTAGAGTGCAGTGGCGTGATCTCGACTCACTGCAACCTTCGCCTCCCAGGTTCAAGTGATTCTCCTGCCTCAGCCTCCTGAGGAGCTAGGACTACAGTCATGCACCACCATGCCTGGCTAATTTTTGTATTTTTAATAGAGATGGGTTTCTTCATGTTGGCCAGGCTGGTCTCAAACTCTTGAACTCAGCTGATCTGCTCGCCTCAGACTCCCAAAGTGCTGGGATTAGATGCATGAGCCACCGTGCCCGGCCACAGGAAGGGTATTTTAGGAAGATTAGTTTGGTAACAGAATGGATTAGTGGGCCAGGCACAGTGGCTCATGCCTGTAATCCCAGAACTTTGGGAGGCCGAGGCGGGCGGATCACTGGAGGTCAGGAGTTCGAGATCAGCCTGGCCAACATGGTGAAACCCTGTCTCTACTAAAAATACAAAAATTAGCTGGGCATGAGAGCGGGTGCTTGTAATCCCAGCTACTCAGGAGGCTGAGGCAGGAGAATCTCTTGAACCTGGGAGGCGGAGGTTGCAGTGAGCCTCGCCATTGCACTCCAGCCTGGGAGCCTGGGAGACAACAGTGAAACTCTGTCTCAAAAAAAAAAAAAAAAAAAAAAAGAATGGATTAGTGACAGTTTAATTTCAGGGATCAGCAAACCTTTCTGTAAAGGACCAGAAAGTAAATATTTTGGGGCATACATACGGTCTCTGTTGCAAATACTGAAGTCTGTCATTGTAATATGAAAGCAGTGACAGACCATAAGTAAATGAATGAGCATGGCAGCTGCTAAATCTCAGGTTTAACCTAAAGCTACCTTCTTACATATTTTAAGTTCAGCCTAAAGGTTTCTTTGTGCATTGTGAACTACAACCTAAATGAAATTGTAAACAGACTGTAGCCTACTCTTGTGCCAATCACTGTTTCGGCCAATCAAACATGGCCAACTGTTCAAACTGTGTTCAAATAGGGCAAATGCTGAGCTACAACCAATCCAGCTGTTTCTGTACCTCACTTCCATTTTCTGTATGTCACTTTCCTTTTTCTGCCCGTAAACCTTCCACCGCGTGGCTGCTCTGGAGTCTCTGAGCCTACTCTAGCTCGGGAGGCTGTCTGATTCATGAATTATTTTTTGCTCAATTAATTCTTAAATTTAATTTGGCTGAAGTTTTTCTTTTAACTCAGTGTTCCAATAAAACTTATGTACAAGGAAAACTGCAATGTTCCCAAC
This sequence comes from Chlorocebus sabaeus, assembly GCF_047675955.1. Classification (NCBI taxonomy): domain Eukaryota; kingdom Metazoa; phylum Chordata; class Mammalia; order Primates; family Cercopithecidae; genus Chlorocebus; species Chlorocebus sabaeus. The sequence goes on from NC_132932.1 coordinate 1,592,433, forward strand.
ACAAAGAAAAGATAAATGTTTGAGGTGAAGGATATCCAAATTATACTGATTTGATTATTACATGTTGTATACAGGCATTAAAATATCACACATACCCCCCAAATATGAACAACTATTATATATCAATTAAAAAACCCTGGATATATAAGAACAGGTCGTGGGCTAGATTTGGTTGATTGGCCATAGTTTGGTGACTCCTGGAATAGACCTCGTAGAAGGGACAGTAGCAGATAAAAACTGGAGGTTCAAGCACAGTTAGGAAGAGAATATGGCAATAATTAATATCTGCAGTGAGGAGGGCCAGAATTAAGCTGGGCCAATGTGATGGAAATGGAGATATATTGGAGCCCTTTTAGGGGAAAAGGACTGCAGACCAGGTGATGACTGGAATGCAGAACTTGAAGTGGAGAAAACGAAAGGTTTTGGGATTCTGAGCAGGAAAGCTGGGAAAGGGCAGGGCAGTGTCACTGACATAAATGGATACATCCACGAACTGGCCATTTGCCTGGTTGCTCCCAGATCCTTTTCTGCTTTTACCCTCTCTGACTCATAGCACATGAAACTACATTTCCCAGGTTATCTTGCCGCCTGGCTTCTGGATGGGTTCTGGCAATGGAAGTGTAAACCAAAAATAAAATTCTAAGACCCCCCAACCATCTGAATGGACCGCTCCTCTTGGCCGAGGGCATTCCAGAATTAACCTGAAAAACTAGCTCAGGCCATGACGGAAGAGAGGGTCGGAAATGCCTCATTATACTCTCTTCCCTTTTGGAATTCAGGAAAAACCTGACCAGCATTGACATCAACACATATCTTAAATCTGATCAGAAACATTTAGAATTTACTCTCTCAGAAGCCCGCTACCTGGATGCTTCAACTGCAGGATAAAACCTTGGTTTACACAACCCTGCGCTGTAACCCAGACATTCCTTTCTATTGATAATAACTCTTTCAACCTGATGCCAATCAGATAATGGTTTCTTTTTTCTTTTCTTTTGTTTTTTGAGGCAGAGTTTCGCTCTTGTTGCCCAAGCTGGAGTGCAATGGTGCGATCTTGGCTCACTGCAACCTCCGCTTCCCAGATTCAAGCAATTCTCCCGCCTCAGCCTCCCGAGTAGCTGGGATTACCAGCATGTACCACGACACCTAGCTAATTTTGTATTTTTAGTAGAGACAGGCTGGGCACGGTGGCTCACACTTGTAATTCCAGCACTTTGGAAGACTGAGGCGGGTGGATCAGGAGCTCAGGAGTTTGAGACCAGCCTGACCAACATGGTGAAACTCCACTTCTACTAAAAATACAAAAATTAGCCAGGCATGGTGGTGCGTGCCTGCAGTCCCAGATACTCAGGAGGCTGAGGCAGAACTGTTTGAACCTGGGAGGTGGAGGTTGCAGTGAGCCAAGATCGCACCACTGCACTCCAGCCTGGGTGACAGAGTGAGATCCCCATCTCAAAACAAACAAACAAACAAAAAATTGGGCTGGGCGTGGTGGCTCACACCTGTAATCCCAGCACTTTGAGAGACCGAGGCAGGTGGATCACCTGAGCTCAGGAGTTCGAGATCAGCCTGGTCAATATGGTGAAACCCCGTCTCTACTAAAAATACAAAAATTAGCCAGGTATGGTGGCACAAGCCTGTAGTACCAGCTACTTGGGAGGTTGAGGCAGAAGAAGAGCTTGAAGCTGGGAGGTGGAGGTTGCGGTGAGCCGAGATCGAGCCACTACAATCCAGCCTGGATGACAGAGTGAGACTCTGTTTCAAAAAATAAAAAAATAAATAAATAAGTAGAGACGGGGTTTCTCCATGTTGCTCAGACTGGTCTCAAACTCCCAACCTCAGGTGATCTGCCTGCCTTGACCTTCCAAAGTGCTGCGATTACAGGCATGAGCCATGGTGCCCAGCACAGAATGGTTAAATCTACCTATGACCTGAAAGACCCACCCCCCACCTCCCTCCTTTGAGTTGTTCTGCCCTTCTAGATCAAACCAGTGTAAATCTTACATGTATTGATTGATGCCTTATGTCTCTCTAAAATGTATAAAAGCAAGCTGTACCCCAACCACCTTGGTCGCATGTTGTCAGGGCCTCCTGAGGCTGTGTCACAGGCGCGTCTTTAGCCTTGGCAAAATAAACTTTCTAAATTGATTGAGACCTGTCTCAGATACTTTTAAGTTCACAAAAGTCACTGGCCCAAGAGTGTAGACAGGGGGGAAGAGAACCCAGGGTAGTTCTCTCCTGTTCTCTCTGCTTCCTGTATTATTCCTAGCAGCAACATCTTTTCCTCCTTGGCCAGACAGCCTTTCTCTCCACGATCCTAGTTCCCTCCAACCTTGCCATGATTCTTGCGACCTCTGGATATCCTTAGATTCTGGGCTCCACTAACTCCACTAACTCCCATTGTCCCTCCAGCCTAGGGGGTGGCGGCAGATGCCTGCTGTTGCATTTCCAGATTGCTTCGTTGTGCCCCTTTTGGCTTCTGAGCTCTTCTCTTACCCATGTAGCAATTCCTCGTGGTAAAATCCTTCTGAAATACTTACAGTGGTTTCTGCTTTCTGACTGGACCCTAACTAATACAGTTCAGAAGCTGTGTCAGTTATTTATTTATTATCTCTTAGCTCCAAACCCAATGCTTTGTGATTCTGGGGCTGATAGTCCACAAACTGCTTTTCTGCTTCTCCAACTGGCTCCCTGTTCCACTCTGCCAATGAGGGATGCTAGATCGGGGCTAGAAGGCTGGAGGTGGGAGAATGAATTGTTACCTCTAGTTTGTTCCATGTGGGTTTCCTATCTAATTGCATCCTGTGAACACCATCAAGTGGCACTTCTTCATTCCGGCAGTGCCTCTCATCCAGGAACTGTATCCAGTTTCCTATCTTTCTAACACTTGCAGAGCCGGTCTTATCATGCCCACTCAGAGACATCAGTGGTGCTCTCTCCTCAGATATATGAATTTCAGTTCTGGGGGAGCCTTTTATTTTTTTAGATGGAGTCTCACTCTGTCGCCAGGCTGGAGTACAGTGGCACAATCTTGGCTCACTGCAACCTCTGCCTCGTGGGTTCAAGCAATTCTCCTGCCTCAGCCTCCCAAGTAGTTGGGACTACAGGCATGTGCCACCACACCCAGCTAATTTTTGTATTTTTAGTAGAGGTGGGGTTTCACAGTGTTGGCCAGGATGGTCTTGATCTCCTGACTTGTTGATCTACCCACCTCAGCCTCCCAAAGTGCTGGGATTACAGGCGTGCGCCACTGTGCCCGGCCTAAGCTTCAAAGTTTTAATCACTCTGGCCTCTTCCCTTCGTTCCCTCAGCTGTAGGGGTGGCAACTGCATTTTTCAATTGCTATCTCTGTGGTCCTTTAGAGTTCTCTTTTTGCTCTTTCAGTTACCTAATTAACAACTTTATAATTACTTAACAATCCTTTACATTTAATTCTTTCCATATACTGGAATGGTTTCTGTCTCCTGACTGGGTCTTGCCAGTTACAGAAGTGCAGCTGGGGTGGTTTTTGAAAGGTGTCAGGTTTGGTTTTGAATATATTGAACTTGCAATGACAGCAGGCTATTCAAGTGGAGATACCTTGCATGTAGATCAACTATGGCCCTGGAGTTTGTGGGAGAGACAGGATCTGAAAATGTTTTGTTCTCGTCAGCACTGATGTGGTCACAGTAACTATGATTGCTTGAGCTCTTGGGGTGAGTGGTGTGAAGTGCCAAGAGCAGATGACTGAGAACAGCCTCACAAAGAAAAGGTGTCAACATTTTAAAAAATCACAAATTTGAAGATACAATGATGAATTTATGATAAAGTATTGATAAATGAAGTTCATACCAAGATTTTTTTTCTGGCTACCCTTAAATTCTTACCCAGCCCGTGTTTCAAAGTATGTACCAATACTGAGGCTATCCTTACAAAGCAAAGCCTAGGTACCCTGGAGCTCTTACTTTTCCTCTAGTACCACTAGGGAAAGCCACCAGGTCACAGTGAAGACAGTAATTTATCCTTCCTTCTTTTGATTCTGTGAGTCTACTGTCAACACTATAGTGGTAATGCAGAAAGACATAAAAGTTATGAGAAAATTTTATCATCTGATCAATGGGGCTCTCTCCATTACTAACCAGCTATTTTTAAAAATGTCTTTTTAAAAACTTTTATTTTATTTTACTTTTTTGTAAAGATGGGGTCTCACTATGTTGCCCAGGCTGGTCTTGAACTCCTGGCCCAAAGTTATCCCTCCTCAGCCTTCCAAAGTGCTAAGATTACAGTGGCTAAGAGCCACTGAGCCTGGCCTTTTAAAATGTCTTATCAATTTATTCAGACATCTACTGAGTAGGTACTGACACCTGGTGTCAGGTGTCCATTTCTTTGCAGTTTCCTGCCCACCATTGTTCTAAACCTTTTCTCTCCTGCACTCTCCTCTTGGTGCCCCTCCGTGCCCCCTTCTCCTTTGACAGGGGCTATGTGTTACTTTGCTGGCGGAATAAAGACCATGTGAGACAAGCCTTTTAATCCATTCCAAAACAACTCTGTGGCTATTTCTTTCTCTTCCCCATCTTAGGCGAGGAACTGAACTTCCTCTTTCTAAGTTTAAACCAACCTTATGTTTTCAGTCCTCTCTGTTCTCTCCCTTTTCTCCCTGGTGGGTGCTATAACGTCTGCAATCAAAGATTTTCTCTCTTAATTATCTCCTTTTTGTCTAGCTTAAGCACCTTTAATTTCTTCTTCTCTCCTCTGCCTGCAGACATAATCCTTCTTCCTCCTTGCTGAAAAAAACAAACAAAAACCCCAAACCCCAAAGCCTTCATTTGACCTTGCTGCATTTTTTATCCACTTTTCCTCATCCTTTTGTTGTTACATGTTTGAGGACAGAACTCCATTTTCTCAATGCAGAGTCATTCCTTGTTCTGCCCTCTTGACGTCTGCTGCTCCCTCAGCCCTCATCTCTGCCATTCAAACTGATTGCTGAAGGCAACCCTGGGTTCCTCATCCTGAGGCGTGGCGGATTTTTCTCATCCCTCATTGTCTTAGATTTCTCAGTGGTATTTGACACTGTTGATTATCTTTCTTTCTAACACTCTCCTTTCATAGTTTTCATAGAGCAACATATAATTTTCTTCCTATCTTTTTTAACCTTTCGAGATAGTTTGAATGACTATATATGCTGAGCTTAAATTCCAACATATCTACTGCAGTTTGATGGGGCATGAAGAAATAGTGGTGTCACCAAAAACTGATTGCTGCTAAGATAGCCTTTGTATAATTTTGCCCAATGATGTTAAAAGTCAACTAGGGGTCTGTCTTCAGCTTGAGAGGTCTTACTATTTGATTGTGTCAGAAGCTGGTTAAAGTAACCAGTCTCATCAGAGAATAGTGCTTATTGTGTAGTCTCTCCCTTGAACCATGCTAGCTAGCTAATCGCTGACACATTTTGCCCTTCCAATCCCTTTCATTTCTCCACGTTTTAACCTTCCAGTTTCTGATCTAGATATATTAATTCGTTGTTTAGGATATGATCAAGTTCTATCTTCTGACTGTTTACATTTATGTCCCAGTGGCATGTATTGGTTCTATTCACTAAACTTAGAGTTCTGGAGGTTTTTCTGCCATCCCTAAGAGTCACTCACAGTGCTCTATAAGAAAAACAACAACAACAACAACAACAACAAAACCTTCTTCATTTGACAGGCTTTTCTTTCTTCTTTCTTTTTTTAATTTTTAATTTTTTTCTTTTTTTTTTTCCTTTTTGAGATGAGGCCTTGCTCTGTTGCCCAGTCTGGAGTGCAGTGGTGTGATTATGGCCTGCCACAGCCTCGACCTCCTAGGCTCAAGCCATCCTCCCTCCTTAGCCTCCCAAGTAGCTGGGACTACGGGGGTGCACCACCACACACAGCTAATTAAAAATTTAGAGAAATATATAGAAATGGGGTCTCACTGAGACAGCCAGGTGGGAGGTGGTCCCTGGAGAAACTCCAACCAGCCTGCCAACTGAGGTGGAGCCTTGGGGAGTTCATGACTTTCGCAGCGGAGAGGAGCCTGGCCCCTCCTCTTCCTGTGTGGAACCTGAGATTCAAAGGGTGGGCGGGATGCGCTCTAGCAAGGGGCTCTGGCCTTGCGGAGGATCCTTGTTTCCCCCTTGTTTTTCGCTTTTCACTTAGTAAAACCCTACTTCATTCACCCTTTAAACTGTCTGTGAGCCTAACTTTTCGTGGCGGTGGGATGGACAAGAACCCCGTCTTTAGCTCGACTAAGGAAAGTCCTACAACATCACTCTGTTGCCTAGGCTGGGCTTTTCTCTCTCCTTAAATGTAGAAGTTATTTAACATGATCCTAATTTTGAAAAGTAGAATGCTTCTTGGAGATTTTATGTTTGTTATTCAAGATGAAGAAAATAGGGTTTATTATTGTATAAGAATAATTCTATCCATAAATAGAAAATGCTAATTTGAAAAATGTCATCATTCTATGAGACTGGATAAAAATAAGAAAGGATAACCTGGTCTTATAAACAATTTTTTGGGTGTTGTGCAAAGTTACAGAGGAACTTCTTGTTCTTAGTGTTGTTAGTTGATATCTATCATGGCGCTTTAGACCAAATAAAAAGAGAACTGAGCATTACAGCTTTTTGAACTTTAACTGTTACTTATTCCTGATTTGAAACATGGCAGATTTTTTTTCTTTTTTTTTGAGACAGAGTTTTGCTCTTGTTGTGCAGGCTGGAGTGCAATGGCAGTATCTTGGCTCACTGCAACCTCTGCCTTCTGGGTTCAAGCGATTCTCCCGCTTCAGCCTCCTGAGTAGCTGGGATTACAGGCATGAACCACCTGCCTGGCTAATTTTATATTTTTAGTAGAGGTGGAGTTTCTCTGTGTTGGTCAGGCTGGTCCCAAACTCCTGACCTCAGGTGATCTGCCCACCTTGGCCTCCCAAAGTGCTGGGACTACAGGCGTGAACCACTGCACCCGGCCTTCAAACATGGCAGATTTTAGTAGAGCCTTAACACTTATCCCTGCTGCTGTCATTTACCGTGAGTTAACTTATATTGCTGAAAGTAGGGAGATTTTACTACTTATAGATCATAGAATTTCCCTACTTCCCCCTTTTTATTCTTTTATGTTGTATTGCCTTTTCTCCTACACATATGTTGTGGTTGGGTACATTGTGCAGCTCAGATGTACAATCTGATTTTACTTTGTGGTGAAGAAGTTGAGAGTACAAGGTGACTTGGCTAGTAATGAGGAAGTCAGGACAAAAATGCATCTTGGATTCCCCACTAGCCAATTCTGGGACAATTTGAGCCTCAAAGTTACAATAATAGTTAACACATAATAACTTACTGACCAAATAGGAATCCAAGAGTCCAAACTGATGTACGTGAAGGAATGAATAACCTATAAAAGGAAGACAACAGAACACCTTTTCCTTACAGCAGAATGCCAACTAATAAGTGTGATAAATGTAGATGGAATGAGAAAATCACCATTTGACAACTACCATATTAATAATTGCTTCAGACAAGAATCATCAATGGTAGCTAAAGTTAGCCAGCAAGTTTGATGAGGAACATGGTATTTACTAGTCTTGAATAATCTCCCTTAAGGTTACCTAGTCCTTACAAAGGGAAAAATAGTAACTTTACAGTGGCGCTGTCTGGTAAACACTGCTTTAACCAAGTAATCAAAGTTATATCACTAATGATGGGACCAAGTAACATCATGCATTTCTCATGTGATGTATTTTTTTTTTGAGACAGAGTCTCGATCTGTCACACAGGCTGGAGTGCAGTGGCAAGATATTGGCTCACTGCAACCTCTGCCTCCTGGGTTCGCGTGATTCTCCCACTTCAGCCTCCCAAGTAGCTGGGATTAGAGGCACCTGCCACCACGCCCTGCTAATTTTTGTATTTTGAGTAGATACCGGGTTTCACCATGTTGGCCAGGTTGGTCTTGAACTCCTGACCTCAGGTGATCCACCTGCTTCAGCCTCCCAGAGTGCTGAGATTGCAGGCATGAGCCACAGTACCTGGCCTTCTGATGTGATGTATTAACAAGGACACAACATCGTTTTAGTGGTATTCCTGCCAAAAATACATATGCTGAATCTAATCGTGAGGAAATATCAGACAAACCCCAATTAAGGGATATTCTACAAACTGCCCTACAGTCTTCAAACAAGTCAAGATCATGAAAGACTGATGATCTGTTTCAGATTAAAGGAGACTAAAGAGACATGACAACTGGATGTAACATAATCCTGGAATTGGAGACTGGACTTAAAAAAAAAGACATGTTGGCATAACTGATGACAGAGGACTATGTAGTGGATTAGAAAATGGTATTGTAGGTCAGGAGCGGTGGCTCATGCCTGTAATTCCAGTACTTTGGGAGGCTGAGGCAGGTGGGTTACCTGAAGTCAGGAATTCAAGACCAGCCTGGCGAATATGGTGAAACCCCGTCTCTACGAAAAATACCAAAAATAACTGGGCGTGGTGGCTCATGCCTGTAATCCCAGCTACTCGGGAGGCTGAGACAGAAGAATCGCTTGAACCCTGGAGGCAGAGGTTGCAGTGAACTGAGATTGCACCATTACACTCCAGTCTGGGCAACAGAGCAAGACTCTGTCTCCAAAAAAAAAAAAAAAAAAAAAAAAGAAAGAAAAAGAAAATGGTATTGTACCAACGTTAAATTTCCTGATTTTGATAATTGTACTATGGTTATGTAAGGGAATGTCCTCGTTTACAGGAAATGCACATTAAAGAATTTAAGGGCAAATAGGCATGATGTTTGCCACTTAATCTCAAAGCGTTCAGGAAAAATGTATACACATATATTTGCAGAGAGAGAATGATAAAATATGGGACAAATGTAAACAATTAATGAATCTAGAGGAAGCATATACAGGAATGCTTTGTATGATTCTTCAACTTCTTTGTAAATCTGAAATTATATCAAAATTAAAAGTTACCAAATAAGCCCAGTTCTTAATTTTTTGGGGAGGGTTAATTTTTTTAAGTAAAATATTTTTTAAAAGTATGATATGTATACAGAGGAGTGCACACACCAAAAGTGTACAACTTAATACAGTTAATGAAACAAATCCTCCATGTAATCGCAATTCAGGATTTCAAACACGAAACTTCCATACTCTCTACTCAGATTTCCTAGTTGTTAACGTTTTGCCATATTTCTCTCTCTCTCTCTCTAACGTATATGATGATTCTTTTTCCAAACCATTGAAGAACAAGTTGCAAACATGATGATCCAACCCTTAAATACTACTGTGAATTTCCCCTGAACAAGGACATTTTTCCGTATAATACAACTATCCGAATTCAGGAAGTCAACATTGATACAACGCTACTATGCAATTAACATAACAGAGCCTGTTCAAATTTTGCCAGCTGTTCCGTTCTCTCTTTGTAATCTAGAATGTGATCCAGTATCACATTGCATTAGTTGTTATGTCTTTTTAGTCTTCTTCCATCTAGAATTGTTCCTTAATGTTTCCTTGTCTTTCATGACCTTTACAGTTTTAAACAGTATATTCTATTTCATTCTCTAAGTACTCTCAGTTGGTGGTTGTTTAATGCTTTCTCCTGTCCAGACTCAGCTCATGAATTTTTGGCAGGAGTGGCCCCAAAATAATACTAAGCTGGCTGGGTGTGGTGGCTCACTCCTGTAATCCTAGCACTTTGGGAGGCCAAGGCGGGTGGATCACCTGAGATTGGGAGTTCAAGACCAGCCTGACCAACATGGAGAAACCCCATCTCTACTAAAAACACAAAATTAGCTGGGCATGGTGGTGCATGCCTGTAATCCCAGCTACTTGGGAGGCTGAGGCAGGAGAATCACTTGAACCTGGGAGGCAAAAGTTGCCATGAGCCGAGATCATGCCATTGCACTCTAGCCTGGGCAACAAGAGCGAAACTCCATCTCAAAAAAAAAAAAAAAAAAAAAAGCTATGCTTTTCTCAGTGCATTCCAGCCGGAGACATCTGTTGTCAACCTGTCCCGTTGCTGGTGATGTTAACCTTGATTACCTAGCCGAGCTGATATCTGCCAAGTATCTCACTGTAAAGACATTTCTCAATTTGTAATTGAATAGTATTTTGTGAGGAGATAGTCAAAAACCATGCTAATATCTTGTTCTTCGCCAAATCTTTACCCACCAGCCATGGTATTCATTGATGAGTCCTACCTGAATCAGCCGCCACTGTGACACTTGCCATATGGTGATTTTTTTTTTTTTTTTTTTTGAGACAGAGTCTCACTCTGTTGCCCAGGCTGGAGTGCAGTGGCACGATCTTAGCTGCAACCCCTACCTGCCAGGTTCAAGCACTTCTTGTGCCTCAGCCTTCCAAGTAGCTGGGATTACAGGTGTGCACCACCAAGCCTGGCTAATTTTTTGTATTTTTATTTATTTATTTTTGTTATTTATTTATTTATTTTGAGACGGAGTCTTGCTCTGTCACCAGGCTGGAGTGCAGTGGCACCATCTCGGCTCACCGCAACCTCCACCTCCTGGGTTCAAGCGATTCTTCTGCCTCAGCCCCCTGAGTAGCTGGGACTACAGGCACGCACCACCACACCCAGCTAATTTTTTGTATTTTTAGGAGAGATGGGGTTTCACCATATTGGCCAGGATGGTCTCGATCTCTCGACCTTGTGATCCGCCTGCCTCGGCCTCCCAAAGTGCTGCGATTACAGACGTGAGCCACCGCATTCAGCCAATTTCTTGTATTTTTAGTAGAGACAGGGATTCGCTATGTTGCCCAGGCTAGTCTCGAACTCCTGAGCTCAGGCAATCTGCCCACTTCAGCCTCCCAAAATGCTAGGATTACAGGTGTGAACCACCGTGCCCTGACCATATGCTGATTTTTAAAGTCCATCATTTCTTCTATATTATTAGATGATACTCTTCTGTAAAGAAAAACTACCTTGGCAGGGCACAGTGGCTCACACCTATAATCCCAGCACTTTGGGAGGCCGAGGCAGGCAGATCACCTGAGGTTGGGAGTTGGAGACCAGCCTGACCAACATGAAGAAACCCTGTCTCTACTAAAAATACAAAATCAGCCAGGTGTGGTGGCACATGCCTGTAATCCCAGCTACTCGAGAGGCTGAGGCAGGAGAATCACTTGAACCCAGGAGGCAGAGGTTCCGGTGAGCCAAGATTGCACCATTGCACTCCAGCCTGGGCAACAAGAGTGAAACTCTGTCTCAAAAAAAAAAAAAAAAAGAAAGAAAGAAAAGAAAAAGAAAAACTTGCCCTTCTTCCTTAATCATTCATTCATTCATTCATTTATTCATGTCAATGTGAACTCATGGACTCTTATGTTAGTTAATAGATTAGGATCTGTTATCATCATTTATTACGATGCTCAGATTGTCCCAGTTTTCGTCAGTGAAAACCCTCTCAAAGCCGAGTCCCACTTCCTTTGGATATATCTCCATCATTCTTTGAGTACTTCCTTATTTTCTGCTATTATAGAGTATTTCAAACTCAGCTTATACCTCAGCCCTGGAATCTGTCATTTCTGCAAGGATTCCTGGTTCCTTTTAGTGGAGGATGGTATTTAGCAACCAAGATCTGGGTGCTTAGTAGGCTCATTGGAACTAGCGTTCACACGCACACATTGATTATCTATATCTATCTAATCATCAACTAGCAAATATAAATTCACACCAGTATCTCCAATTCCAATCAAAATATCTCAGTTTTTTTCTAGTTTTCTTCCATTCCATGTGGGAGAAGGTCACATTTTTCTTGACCCTGTCAACTTCTCAGCCCCAGTTCTGGTGCCACCTCCTTGGCCAGCATCTTCCTTGGTTCTCTGCCTCCCTGTGGCTGCCTCTTTGGTGGCCATTCTGCCTCCTTCAAGGGATAGACAGGAAGGGCAGGGAAGAAGGAAGAGGAAGAGCCATTCTGATATTCCCCTAGCTCTTTTTTTTTCTTTCAAATGGAGACGGGGTTTCACCTTGCTGTCCAGGCTGGTCTTGAACATCCGAGCTCAAGCTATCTGCCAGCCTCTGCCTCCCAAAGTGTTAGCATTACAGGTGTGAGCCACTGTGCCAGGCCTTCCCTGGCTTTTTAGTTAGAACCCAACACTCTTCAGGAATTGATACACACTGAGAGTTTGACACCTCAAGATATTCTAGTGTGATGGGTTATTTTATGACTTAAAGTGACTAATATTTGCAAGATGAGTTAGTGTTGAGTGAGAATAGGGGAAAGAGAACCAGCAGGAGCAGACAGAGGGGAGAAAATAATGGAAAGGATAAATAATCACCCTTCTAGTTGGGGATGGACAGAACTCAACTCCAGTCTTAATTTTATAGGGGCAATGATTCTCACCAGTGCTCATGCCCCAGAGCACGCGCTTGCCATGGAAAGGCTGGGTTGGTTGGAGTGGGGATGGAAAGTAGGTTTTCAGATCCATCAAGGAGAGAATGCACATTTTAGAATGGCTTTGGAATCAACTTGGCCTTCCCAGATGACCAGTGATCAGGCTAGACTTTTTGGGACCCTTATTTTCTTTTCTCTTTTTCTTTTTCTTTTCTTTTCTTTTTTTTTTGAGATGGAGTCTCACTCTGTAGCCCAGGCTGGAGTGCAGTGGCGTGATCTCTGCTTACTGCAAGCTCCGCCTTCCGGATTCAAGTGATTCTCCTGTCTCTGCTCCCTGAGTAGCTGCGATTACAGGTGTTCGCCACCATGCCTGGCTAATTTTTGTATTTTTAGTAGAGATGAGGTTTCACCATGTTGGAAACTGCTGACCTGAAGTGATTCGCCCCCCTCAGCCTCCCAAAGGGCTGGGATTATAGGCATCAGCCACCACGCCCAGTGTTTAGGTTCTTTAAAGTCATAACCAGGACTCTGTCCGCAGGTTAGAAGTCAAAATGGTCTTTGCAGGGCAGGGGAACACCTTGCCATCATTCCTCAGCTCTAATCTAATCTAACAATTTCTGTTGCCCTATTAATGTGTTAATAAACTTCCAGAACTCCTTGACAGACCGACTGTTCTTTACATTTTGTCTAATAAACTAGAAGGAAGAGGAGATTGATAACCTGGGATCGAACTCAGAAGAATTAGGTGACATTTGTCTGTTATAAAGTTATACGTTGGCTCATATCTGTAAATAGGGAACAGCAATGAGCCAATCTGAGAATTAATGTTCAATGTATTGATTTGTTTGATGTAGTAATTACTAGCAGTCTCTAAAACATAGTTATTTGAATTTCTAACAGTGGGTACAATTGCCCAGGCCTTGTATATCTGGCTGTGTAAGACAGTGGTTAACAGTGAGGATTGTCTTAGACTGTTGAGGTTTGCATCCTGATGACTAAGGATATACTTACTAGATGTGTGTCATTAGGCACAACATTTTCCTCACCTGTGAAATCTGTAAAAGTATCATATCGGGCTGTTTTGAGGTAAGTGAGATAACACGAAGTTTTTTTTTTTTTTTTTTTTTTTTAATGTAGATCATAGTCTTATTATTACTAATAATATTGGCATTATTTTTCTGAAACTAATATACATCAGATAAAATGAGTAACTCTGTCAATGTCACTAGGACCAATATGTTCATCATAAGTGATTATAGTCTTAGGATAATTGCCTAAAAGTGGAATGGCTGGGTCAGGAGATCTGCACGTTTTAAGGCTTTTTTTCACATTCCTAGACTGTGCTCCTGAGGATCACACTAGCTGTTGGAGAGCATCAATTTTCTGAATTCTCTACAACATAGTTATTATTGTTTTGCCAATTTTATGTGTTGAGATGAACATTGTTCTCATTTTAAAAAACAGGAACTGAGGCTGAAGGAGGCTATGGATAATAGAGTGGACAGCAGTGCATGAGTACAGCTGGGCCAACTCTTCAATATCACACCTTCATTACTCATTCTCACTAGAAGGCCATATTCCTCCCAAGTGAAATGGGTGTCAGTTTACCTATATTATAGGTTAATTTGTTCCTTTTTATGTCTGAGGAGCATTCCATAGTATGGGTCTTCCACAATACACTTATCTATTCACTAGTTGATGGACATGTGGGCTCTTTGTAATTTTTGGCTATCATTAATAAAGCTGCATATAAGTCTTTGAGTAGACATCTATTTTCATTTTCTTTGGGTACACATCTAAAAAGGGGATTGGTAGTTTGTATGGTAAGTGTATGTTTAACTTTATAACAGAAGGTCAGACTATTTTCTAAAGTGATTATAACATTTTGCACTCCCACTAGCAATGTATGAGAGTTCCAGTCATACGTAGACTCTGAGATGGAGCAGGGACCCCTCTTAGGGGCCTGCCAGCGATGACCTTCCCCACAAAGCATGGAAATAAAGAAAAATCTCGAATTTCTTCAAGGGAAATTCCAGGCACCTAGTTAGCCTTGAGAAGTAAATGAACAACTTGATAAGCAAGAAGGGAATGGTAGCCTAAAACAATAGCCAAGGAAGTTGAAGTCACAGGATGTTTGGTTTCCTTTAGAAACTGAAGATAACATCTTAACATATATCCCTGAGTTGTTTTTCAGAAACCCAGACCTCCATCAAATGGCTCCTCTGGCATGCAGACCTCAGATAAGGGGGAAACTGAGGACTGAATGCTGGCCACCATTCTTTGTCATACATTTCTTCCTGAAGGGCGTGGAGGGAGCATGCCTATAAACCAGAGCTAACATTCTTTTCTGCTGATCCTAAATTTTTCCCTTCTTAACCAACTGCAAATCATTTTTGATTTGAATTCACCTGTGGCCTGTGGGCACTGCTTCGTAATGTCCTGTATAGCCTCCATGTATTGATTTATGATTTTTTTTGAGACAGAGTCTCACTCTGTCATCCAGGCTGGAGTGCAGTGGCGCAATCTTGGCTCACTGCAACCTCCACCTCCCTGGTTCAAGTGACTGTCCTACTTCATCCTCCTGAGCAGCTGGGGATTACAGGCGCTTGCCACCACACCTGGCTAATTTTTGTACTTTTAGTAGAAATGGGGTTTTTCCATGTTGGCCAGAGTGGTCTTGAACTCCTGACCTCAGGTGATCTACCTGCCTTGGCATTCCAAAGTGCTGGGATTACAAACGTGAGCCACAGCGCCTGGCCCGATTTATGATTTTTGCCCATAACCGCTCTGTTTCCTTGCCTTAAGAAACCCTTAACTGTAAGCTACTGGGGAGGTTGGGTCTTAAGTGTGAGTTGCCTGATTCTCCTTGTTTGGTGCCCTGCAAACAAATGCCCTCCTTTCTCCCACTGCAAAAAACTTGGGGATGTTTGACTTTACTGTGCTGGGTGAGCGAACCCAAGTTCAGTGTGATAACAACTCTTTATAGGATCCTTCACATACATATAATCTAATTATCCTACCATTAATGGATTTTGAAAGGGCTTCTTCTTTTTTTTTTTTTTACTGTGAAACTCCAGAAAAAGTTTTGTAATTGCCCAGCAGGTTTCTCCTGCCTGCTATACAGACAAAACCAATTCATGGAGACCATGGCATTGCCTTAAAGAAAGAGTTTAATCAACACTTGGCTAGCCATCTGGAAAACAGAATTATTACTGAAATCGGCCTCCCTGAGAACTCAGAGCCTAGGGTTTTTGTAGATAATTTGGTGGGCAGGGGCTAGGGAGAACTCAGAGGCTGGGGTTTTTGTAGATAATTTGGTGGGCAGGGGCTAGGGAGAACTCAGAGCCTAGGGTTTTTATAGATAATTTGGTGGGCAGGGGCTAGGGAGAACTCAGAGGCTGGGGTTTTTGTAGATAATTTGGTGGGCAGGGGCTAGGGAGAACTCAGAGGCTGGGGTTTTTGTAGATAATTTGGTGGGCAGGGGCTAGGGAGAACTCAGAGGCTGGGGTTTTTGTAGATAATTTGGTTGGGGATAAAATCATAGGAATGTAGAAAACAATCCTTGTGTGCTGAATCTACCTCTGGGTGGGGGCTGCAGGACCAGTTGAATCATGAGATAGAATACAAAAGTCTGGAAAACATCTTAAAAGACCAATCTTAGGTCCTAGAATCACTATTATACTGTATTTTTTTTTTTTTTTTTTTGAGGCAGTTTCACTCTTGTTGCCCAGACTGGAGTGCAATCATGCGATCTCGGCTCACTGCAACCTCCGCCTCCCAGGTTCAAGCGATTCCCCTGCCTGAGCCTCCCAAGTAGCTGGGATTACAGGCATGCACCACCACACCCAGCTAATTTTGTGTTTTTAGTAGAGTTGGGGTTTCTCCATGTTGGTCAGGCTGGTGTGGAACTCCCGACATCAGGTGATCTGCTTACCTTGGCCTCCCAAAGTGCTGGGATTACAGGTGTGAACCATCGTGCCTGGCCTTTTTATTTTTTATTTTTTGTGACAGAGTCTCACTCTATTGCCAGGCTGGAGTGTGGTGGCGAGATCTCAGCTCACTGCAACCTCTGCCTCTTGGGGTGAAGCGATTCCCTTGCCTCAGCCTCCAGAGTAGTTGGGACTATAGGCACATACCATCATGCCCAGCTAATTTTTGTATTTTTAGTAGAGATGGGGTTCCACCATGTTGGCCAGGATGGTCTTGATCTCTTGACCTCATGATCCGCCCACCTCGGCCTCCCAAAGTGTTGGGATTGCAGTCGTGAGCCACCACCTATATTGTCTGGCCTATATTGTATTGTTATGGGGCAGGTGGGGAGATCACAAATATTGTGACCTCTGGCAACATGACTCCTGAGCAGTAAGGGGTTATAGAAACTCTGTTTACATTCTTAGCAGAATTCAGGCTCCTTCCATAATCCTAATCTCATGGCCTGTCATTCATTTTTAGTCCCTGAGCAAGGAAGGCAGGGGTTAGTGTTAGGGAAGGACTATTATCATTCTTGCCTGCAAAGTTAAACTATAAACTAAATTCTTCCCATGGTTAGTTTGGCCTCACAGGCTTAGAAGCAAGATGGAGTCAGTCATGTCATGGAGGCAGTCATGACAGCCATTTCTCCCACTGTCGTAATCCTTGCAGAGGCAGTTTCAGTTTCAGAATCTGTTTTGGTTACTCATTCAAAGAGTTAGTATGACAGATTCCACTGCTAGAAAACTGCCTAGTGTGGTGTCAGAGCCCTGGCATCAGCATTGGGAAGTGATGGACTTGCAGGTTGGTAAGAAGAATCTACCGACTATAGTACAGGTTTGAAAAAAGAAAGTTTTGGGCCGGGCATGGTGGTTCATGCCTGTAATCCCAGCACTTTGGGAGGCTGAGGTGGGTGGATCACCTGAGGTCAGGAGTTTAAGACTGGTCTGGCCAACATAGTGAAACTCCATGTCTACAAAAATACAAAAATTAGCTGGGCGTGTTGGCAGGCACCTGTAATCCCAGCTACTTGGGAGCCTGAGGCAGGAGAATCACTTGAACCCTGTAGGCGGAGGTTGCAGTGAGCCAAGACCATGCCATTGCACTGCAGGCTGGGAAAGTGAGACTCGGTTTCACAAAAAAAAAAAAAAAAAAAGAAAAAGGAAAGTTTTATTAGAAAGGAAGAATGCGGCCGGGCGCGGTGGCTCACGCCTGTAATCCCAGCACTTTGGGAGGCCGAGGCGGGCGGATCACAAGGTCAGGAGATCGAGACCATGGTGAAACCCCGTCTCTACTAAAAAATAGAAAAAAATTAGCCGGGCGCAGTGGCGGGCGCCTGTAGTCCCAGCTACTCGGGAGGCGGAGCTTGCAGTGAGCCGAGATTGCGCCACTGCACTCCAGTCTGGGCGACAGAGCGAGACTCCGTCTCAAAAAAAAAAAAAAAAAAAAAAAAAAGAAAGGAAGAATGCTACAGAAGAGGGCAGTGGGGCTCTAGAGGAGTGAGAATGCCAGTGGATTTTTCCTTAGGGGTATTTATGGACCTTAATGCAGGAACTGAACGGAAATTTGTGCAATAAATGACTACATTTATAGACATTTTGGTGCCTTAATGTCAGCAAGGGTTACACAATGAGTTTCAACATGCATGCATTCTGGAAATGTATAGAAATTCTAGTTACTTATACATTTTAAGTTGAGAAAAGGCCTGGAACCAGGTGCCTTTAGATAGCAGGGAAGTCTAATTATCTCTAAATTCCTCAGATAAGGGGTTTTTGTCTCCAGGGCCTGCTAGATGGTCACTGGGTGATTTTGCTCTTTTCATTTTTCTCCTGACAGATATTTTGGTCAAATCTTTGAACCTTTATGTTCCCTCATGATCATGCCTACCTGCTGCCTATTGGGGTCTCAAGAAAGGGAAAATGGCACAGTGAAGAGGGGCGACAAGTGCGTCTGGCTATTTCCTGCTGAAAGGGGGTGTTAAGGGATTAGGTTGCGTTTTTCCCTTTCTTGCTCTCTGTCATGAAGGGAATGAAGGGTCATGAAAGACTTGTGGGGAAGACTGAATTCCATCAAGAGACCCCGTGTGAATGGAAGTTGCTATTGCAGGCTGGTATTGGGATTGCATAGCCATCTGTAGGTGGAACTGTAATATCGAAGATGTAAACTTAATGAGAGCATTAAAAAGGCAGGGATCAAATATTAAAAGAATGACAAGGAATAAAGGTCCATAATGGGAGAAGCCTAGTGATTTTTGGAGAGCAATCAGTAAAGGTTTTGGCCCAGTCTTGGCTACTTTGGGAAAGTGTGTGTAGCCGTTTGACTTGTTTAAAAATGTTTTGGACATTAGAAGTTCCACTTCTCTATTCACATTAATGTAGGTGCAACAGGTTTTGTTGATGACAGCACATAGTCCTCCTTGTTCAGCTAGGAGGAAATCCAGAGCTCATCTGTTATCAAACACCATTCCTTCTAGTGAGTCTAAAGACTTTTCTATTGCTGATAGACTTGCACCAGTTTTTGCTAAAGCTATTTCAAGGGAGACAGTATGTCCTTGTAGTGTGATTTCATGGTAAGAAAAACCCCTCAAGGGGTGAGAGTTGCAATAAAGTTTCCACAACTCCAGCCATAATAAGTCGTAGGGCCCCCTTTCTTCTAGAATGGAATTCTGAATTGGAAATTATATTCAAGACAGTGATTTGGGTGGGAACTATTGTTCTCAGAGTATAATCACCATAATGAAGAGAATTATCAAGGTGGGGTAGGGCCAAAGTATGAAAAGGATTTAAATAATTATTGGCAGTGCCACAAAGCCCTAAGAGCCCAGGAGGAGCAGGTAATATAGTTTGAGGCTTTTTGGACTAAGAGGGCCACTGCAGCTGTTTTTTTTTTTTTTTCCCCCTCCCCATATGGAGTTTTTGTCTATTGCCCAGGTTGGAGTGCAATGGCACAATCTTGGCTCACTGCAACCTCTGCCCCCCAGGTTCAAGCAATTCTCCTGCCTCAGCCCCCCGAGTAGCTGGGATTACAGGCGCACACCACGCCCAGCTAATTTATATATATATATTTTAGCAGAGACGGGGTTTCACCATGTTAGCCAGGCTGGTCCTGAACTCCTGACCTTGTGATCCTCCTGCCTCAGTTTCCCAAAGTGCTGGAATTATAGGTGAGAGCCACTGTGCCTGGCCCACTGCTATTTTTAAGTAGGGGTGCCTTCCCTGGGGTACCAAGTCTAAAGTTTTTGAAAAATATGCCATAGGGCACTTAGAGGACTCTAGATCTTGGGCTAAGACTTCCAAAGTGATTCCCTTTTGTTTGTGTACATACAAAAAGAAAGGCTTAGTCAGATCTGGCAAGGCTAGGGCTGGGGCTGAGATTAAAGCCTGTTTTATAGTGTTTAGAGCATGTTTCATATCATTAGTCCATGTTAGAGGCTGTTCCTCAGTTCCCTTGAAAGCTTCATATAAAGATTTTGCTATTAATCTAAAGGAAGGAATCCATATTAAACCTGACCCTACCCAAAAAGGACCAAAGCTGTTGTTTATTTACTGGAGTTGTCATGTTTAAGATAAGATCTTTACGAGCACTAGAGAGGCCCTTTGTACCAAGGGTTAAGATAAGACCCCAAAATTGAACCCTTTGTGTGGGCGTTAGGGCCCTAGAAGAAGATAATTTGTATTCACAGTCAGCAAGTTTGTTTAATACTAATACTGTATTTTGGTCTGAAACAGCCTTGTTAGGACTACAGATTAGTAGATCATCCACATACTGGAGCAGATTGCTATGTGGGAGAAGCTGCAGGGTGGATGAGTCCCTAGTTAGAGCCTGTCCAAAAAGGTGGAGGCTATCTCTGAATCCCTGGGGCAGAACTGCATGAGTTAATGGTTGAGTTATTTGTGTATCTGGATATTGCTATTCAAAAGTGAACAAAACTTGGCTATCTGGGTGTACAGGAATGCAAAAAAGTCATCCTTAAGATCAAGTATGATAAACCAAGCTGTGGTGGTGGGAATTTGTCCAAAAAGTGTATAAGAATTTGGGACAATAGGATGAATAGAAATTACAGCTTCATCAATAATTCTAGGGGCCGGGCATGGTGGCCCATGCCTGTAATCCCAGCACTTTTGGAGGCCGAGGCAGGTGGATCACCTGAGGTCAGGAGTTTGAGACCAGCCTGACCAACATGGAGAAACCTCATCTCTTCTAAAAATACAAAATTAGCCAGGTGTGGTGGCACATGCCTGTAATCCCAGCTACTCAGGAAGCTGAGGTAGAAGAATTGCTTGAACCCAGGAGGCGGAGGTTGCGGTGAGCCGAGATCAAGCCATTGCCCTCCAGCCTGGGCAACAACAGTGAAACTCCATCTCAAAAAATAAAAGAAGAATAATAATAATTCTAGGCCAGAGTGGTGACTCACACCTGTAATACCAGCACTTTGGGAGGCCAAGGTGGGTGGATCAAGATCATCCTGGCCAATATGGTGAAACCCCATCTGTACTAAAAATACAAAAATTAGCTGGGTGTCGGTGGCACACACCTGTACTCCCAGCTACTCGGGAGGCTGAGGCAGGAGAATCGCTCAAACTCTGCAGGCGGAGGTTGCAGTGAGCTGAGATCACGTCACTGCACTCCAGCCTGGGTGACAGAGCAACACTCTGTCTCAAAAAAAAGAAAAGAAAAGAAAAGAAAAGAAACAGAACAGCTTGGTAGGACTAAAAAGGAGTGGGTAAAGAAATAGCGTTCCATTTTTCAAGGGAGTGGCTGTGTGAAACAGCCTCATTGGGGTTTTTCGTCAATGCCCGTGAGGAATATGGAGGACATTTGGTCAACATTTGAAGCTGAACCTTGTATCTATGAGGAACATTATCTCTTGTTCAGTCACAGTTGGATTTACTGAGGCTCCTCCATAGAGTTGGAAAAGATAGGGGCCTGGAAGGCCTCAAGGCCCCATCAGTCATCTAGGGGATGACTTTCAGAGGCTCAATCATAATCCAGGAATAGAGTTAGAGGTGCTTGTCCTTGCCCTTGCCCTTGTCCTTGCCCTTGTCCTTGCCCTTGCCCTTGTCCTCGTTCTGCAGGACCCCCTTGTTGGGTAGGTTGATGAGGTTGTGCCTGTGACAGCCCAGAAGGAGGAGGTGGCCCCTCCTTATGAGGGAGAGAAGGACCCTCGCTGTTCCAATGACCCTCTTGTTTACAATGAGGACAGGATCCTGGGGGCAGCTTTGTAACCTGGAGGCTTGGAATGTTCTTTACGCCAATATCCTGGATTTCTGCAGTGATGACAGACCCCCATTCTGTATTATAGGGACATGCCTTGGGGTTATTGACTAATGAAAAAGAATGTGCCAATGCTGTGTCACCACGGAATTTGCTTGGTGATGGCATTGTTCTTCCTTCAATTGAGCCATTTTTATTTTTGAGGTTTCCTCCCAGTTATTGAAAAACTTAAAGGCTGTATTTAATAAAGTAAGAAAGGGAATCTGTGGGCCTTGCTCTAATTTTTGGAGTTTTTGTTTGATGTCTGGGGAAGCCTGACTTATAAAATGTATGGCCAGAGTGAACTGGCCCTCAGGGCTTTCAGGGTCTAAATTTATATATTTATGTCTGGCCTCCACCAGTCTAATTTGGAAAAGGGTGGGGTTCTCAGATGGCTGCTGGGTAATTTCTGGTAATTTAGAGAAATTGGCCCTGTGCAGTGGCTCACGCCTGTAATTCCAGCACTTTAGGAGGTCGAGATGGGTGGATCATGAGGTCAGGAGTTCAAGACCAGCCTGGCCAAGATGGTGAAACCCCATCTCTACTAAAAATACAAAAAAAATTAGCTGGATGTGGTGGCAGGCACCTATAATGCCAGCTACTCTGGAGGCTGAGGCAGAGAATTGCTTAAACCCAGGAGGTGGAAGTTGCAGTGAGCCGAGGTCGCACCACTGCACTCCAGCCCTGGGCAACAGAGCGAGACTCCATCTCAAAAAAAAAAAAAAAAAAAAAAAAAAAAAAAAAAAAAGAAAGAAAAATTAACAGGTTTTATTACAGCCTTTTTCATTCCTTCCAACAAGCAAGTTATCATGCAATCTTGTCTGCCCCTGCCTCTGTTTGGACTGGCATCAGCAGCCTGATACTGCCAATTGGTTTCTGTGTCAGGTTCACCTACCGCCCTGGCTCTATTACCATTAAGATTACGAGCATGAACTTCATCTGCCCAAAAACTCAAGCTAAAGACCATGTGCATGATTTTTCTTTGTGGGAACAATAAGTAATTAATACCACAAACATGTCTTGCCAGGTTGAATCAAAGGCTATAGTCAAAAGCCCCCAATTCTTGAATGAGCTTAAAGGGATCTTGGCTAAATGAACTCAACTTGGATTAAATTTGTGAAAGGGACATGAACTTGAATTGTTCCCAAATTTCCATTTGTCACCTCGTGGAGAGGCAAAACATTTGTGGGATCTTCTGAGGATTCTGTACTAGTGGCATATGTGACTCCCATAAGAGTATGTGAGGGTGGTGAAGTGTCTGGATATGGAGGGGCGTTGACTCCCCGGGGATGGAGCAAATGGAGTGGGTGTAGGTGAAGCAGGTGTAGGCTGAGGAGAGTGTGACAGGCAAAAGGAAGGATCATCTAAGACATCAGAATTGGGGAGAGAGCGGGAGGCAGAGGTTGCAGTGAGCCGGGATTGTGCCACTGCACTCCAGATTCGGTCTCAAAACAAACAAACAAAGAATTGGGGAGAGAGGAAGTTCCTTGGAAGCATGTGTGACAATTTTTATGTAATTTTGGGCTTTGGGATAAAGCCAAAAAGACCTGGACATATGGGACCTCTAAATACAAAATAAAATCGCACACTTCTTTTTTGAGAGTTTGTGGATTAAAATGGGACCGGTTTTTAAGAATGCAACCCAAGGGTGAATTGGAATGAATTGAAGAATGAATTGAACCGATGTTGGGTTTGGATAAGGGACTACAAGATCCCTGAGGCGTCCCTGAGGGATTTGGCCCTTCCTTTTCCCTTTGGCTCACTCTACTTGGGGGCATCCCACCACTGATAGAGGGCCTGCCCTTGCCTGGATGACCAGTCCAGGCGTGCTTTTGTTTGAGTGGTCAGCTCCAACCTAATGTGAAGGAGAACTCATCCATAACTTGGGATGCAGTGCTTGTGATGAAGTTGAATCCAAAATTAGGTCTGCAACTAGTAGCATGTGTCTGCACAGAGTTGAGATCGCTGCTGCTTGTTTCCAAGGCACAATTTACAGAGTGTTAAAGTAAAAGTGGACTTGCCACCCTGATGGGCAATAGCAAATTCACTCTTTTGTCTTGGCTTTGGGTAACACCAGGGAGTGCCCTTGGTCAGATACCCTCAATTGCCGAAGAGTACTCAGGCTGGTTCACTGGCAGTCTGAAAACAGAAAAGAACCCTGGCTAGTCCCTCACCCTTCAGGGCAATGATGGATAGGTATCCGTTCTCTAGGGCTTCAGGATCCCACCAAAGAGTGGCCTCGGCCTATTAGGGGCGGCGAATATCTGAGTTACCGACAGTTACCGACTGCAGCAACCTCAATTCTTGTCTCCTCAGAAGAAAGAATTCAACTGAGGGGCATAAGCAGAAAAAAGAGACCACGGCAAGTTTCAGAGCAGGAGTGGAAGTTTCTTAAAAAGCTTTAGACCAGGAAAGAAAAGACAGCACACTTGGAAGAGACCCAAGAGGGGACTGTGGAGGTCAAGTGTGGTGTTTGACCTTTTGACTTGGGATTTTACATGTTGGCATACTTCTGGGGTCTTGTGGCCCTTTTCTCCTGCTTATTCTCTTGGGGTGACCTGCCCGTATGCATGGTGCTCGCCTTGTGCTTGGGAAGTAAGCATGCCCAGTGTATTTAAGAAGTAGGCCAGGTGCAGTGGCTCACACCTATAATCCCAGCACTTCGGGAGACCAAGGCGGGTGGATCACTTGAGGTTAGGAGTTCGAGACCAGCCTGGCCAACAGGGTGAAACCCCATCTCTACTAAAAATACAAAATTAGGTGCGTGGAGGTGGGCGCCTGTAATCCCAGCTACCAGGGGGACTGAGGCAGGAGAATTGCTTGAACCCAGGAGGTGGAGGTTGCAGTGAGCAGAGATCGCACCATTGCATTCCAGCCTGGGCAAAAAGAGCGAAACTCCGTTAAAAAAAAAATAGAAGTTCTAGGCCAGGCGCGGTGGCTCATGCCTGTAATCCCAGGACTCTGGGAGGCCAAGGTGGGTGGATCACGAGGTCAGGAGTTCGAGACCAACCTGGCCAACATAGTGAAACCCCATCTCTACTAAAAATACAAAAGTTAGTCGGGCATAGTGGTGCGTGCCTGTAGTCCCAGCTACTGGGGAGGCTGAGGCAGGAGAATTGCTTGAACGTGGGAGGTGGAAGTTGCAGTGAGCCGAGATTGCACCACTGCACTCCAGCCTGGACAACAGGGTAAGACTCCGTCTCAAAAAACAAACAAACAAACAAAAAAACAAACAAACAAAAAAACAAAACAAAAAGAAGTTGTAGGTATGCTCACCTGAGACTTTCTTCCCTTTTCTGGTGGAATGCCCCTGGAAGGTCATACTCTGCCATTTTGTCTCTTAACCCATTTATGCCCGAGGTTGCAATTTTTTGAATTTTTGCAATCAGACCTTGGCAATGACATTGAGCAGTAGGATATAAATAACCCTCACAAGCTTAGCCTTCCAATAATGGAACACTAGGCATTAGTGGGTTTTAATGTGCATGCTCAAGCCCACTTACTCACTACCTGAGGTTTTATTGGAAGCTGCTGATTTCAAGTGTTTTTTGGTTTGTTTTGTCTTTTTTTTAGATGGAGCCTTACTCCGTCGCCCAGGCTGGAGTGCAGTGGTGCGATCTTGGCTCACTACAACCTCCACTTCCTGGGTTCAAACCATTCTCCTGCCTCAGCCTCCCGAGTAGCTGGGATTACAGGTGTCTGCCACTACGCCCAGCTAATTTTTGAATTTTTTTTCTTTTTTTGATATGCAGTCTCGCTCTGTCGCCCAGGCTGGAGTGCAATGGCATGATCTTGGCTCACTGCAAACTCCGCCTCCGGGGTTCAAGCGATTCTCCTGCCTCAGCCTCCTGAGTAGCTTGGATCACAGGCACATGCCACCACGCCCAGCTAATTTTTCTACTTGTAGTAGAGACAGGATTTCACCATGTTGGCCAGGCTGGTCTCGAACTTCTGACCTCAAGTGATCTGCCCGTCTCAGCTTCCCAAAGTCCTGGGATTACAGGTGTAAGCCACCATGCCTGGCTAATTTTTGGATTTTTGGTGGAGACAAGGTTTCACCATGTTGGCCAGGTTGGTCACGAACTCCTGACCTCAGGCAATCCACCCGCCTTGGCCTCCTAAAGTGCTGGGATTACAGGCATGAGCCACCGAGCCCAACCGCATTTTTATCTATTAGGAAATTGCCTCTCCCTGGTGCTGTGACCAATTATCATTTTAGTGTGACAGCTGTCAGACCCTCATCTAATGATCGCCTGACATTCCTGGCGAGTGGGGGAAACCCTCTATTGCCCGACTTGTGCCTGACTAGCCACCTACTGTAGAAACCTGCCATTGCAAAATTAGCTGAGATAATGAAAGAGATTTGACCTAGCCAGCTCCATCTTGCTTTTAACCTCCAAGCTGTCCTTGTTCATTCCTGGGTGTACGCTGAACTAACTTTGGGAGGAACTTAGTTTATAGTTTTGTTGTTATTGTTGTTTGTTTGTTTTGAGACAGAGTCTCACTTTGTTGCCCAGGCTGGAGTGCGGTGGTGTGATCTCGGCTCACTGCAACCTCTGCCTCCTGGGTTCAAGCAATTCTTCTGCCTCAGCCTCCTAAGTAGCTGGAACTACAGGCACCCACCACCATGCCTGGTTAATTTTTGTATTTTTAGTAGAGACAGGGTTTCACCATATTGGCCAGGCTGGTCTCGAACTCCTGACCTTGTGATGCGCCTGCCTCCTCACCCAAAGTCCTGGGATTACGGGTGTGAGCCACCAGACCTGGCCATAGTTTATTGTTTAAAACAAAGACAATAACAGCCCTTTCCAAAACAAACATCCTTCTTGCCTGGGGACTAGACTGCCTTTGTAAGACTAACAAATTGGCCACAAGATTAGAAATTATGGTTTGGGAGTCATGCAGCTAGAGGCTACAAGATTCTGACTTCCCAAAGTGCTCCTAAGATCAGTGCTTGAGATATTTTGCAGACCGTATACTTGACAGATCGGCTGGCACCATCCAGATCGATTAACTGGCTCATTTGGCAGTCTCATGTGGCTCCCACCCAGGAACCGACTGGGTGAAAGAGGACGGCTTCAATTCATTATGATTGCATCTCCTACCTGACCACTTAGCACTCCTGGCTCACCGGCTTCCCTCCACCCACGAAGTTGTCCTTAACAAATCTGCTCCCAGAGAGACTGATTTGAGCAATAATAGAACTCCAGTCTCCCACACAGCTGGCTCTGCATAAATTACTCTGTCTGTATTGCAGTTCCTCTCTTGATAAATTGGCTCTGTCTAGGCAGCTGGCAAGGTGAACCCATTGGGTGGTTACACTGTAACAGACAGGGACCTTCAGTTCCCAAGAATAAAGAACCAAACAGGCCGGGAGTGGTGGCTCACTCCTGCAATCCCAGCACTTTGGAAGGCCGAGGAGGGCAGATTATGAGGTCCGGGGTCTGAGACCAGCTTGATCAACATGGTGAAACCCCATCTCTACTAAAAATACAAAAATTAGCCGGGCGTGGTGGCTCACGCCTGTAATCCCAGCTGCCGGGGAGCCTTGTGTCCAGCAAATATTTATTTACCACCTGCTGTGTGCCAGACATTATGCAGAGTTTACTATTAAGTTTAGCTAGAGAGATAAGTGTGTAAATCTATAATGATAATACCATGAAACAACCAGTGATGAGCACAAGGACATGAATTATCGGTGATTAGAGTCAGGGTGATTAACTCCGCCTGAGGAAGTCAGGAAAGTAAGTGCCATATCTGGAAGAATAAGCAGGAGGTAGCCATGCAGAGAGGGAGAAGACATTAATGAAAATGCAGAGACAAGCAACAACTACAAATGGGAATAGGGAGTGGAGTGGGATGTCGCTGGGAGGGGCCCAGGACCAGAGAGGTCATTGTATGTCAAAAGGAACTTGGTCTTCTTCCTCAAGGTGGTGAACAGTCAGCCAAGGTTTCAGACAAGGGGCATGGGCCAGCTCTGCATGCATGTATGATTGTCAAGGACTCTGCATTCCTTAACCAGTGACCCCCAACCCCATCTCACAAGCATGTGGGGCTTTGAGTACTGAGATGCTGGGCTGACAGCACAGAGTGGCTCTGGCTGGCTGAAGCCTCTCATTCCCTCCAGGCCAGGCAAACCCAGTCCCCAGCTAACCCCGGTACCCCTCTCTGGGCTTAGCACCAGATGGGCCAGACCTTGAGCCAGGTCAACAATTGGAGCAGGGCCTGGATGATTCAGGTAAGATTTGAATGGGGAGCTGGTTTCTCTGACACCAAGGAGGCCCTGGGGAGGTGAAGTCCAGAGTACTACACTGCCCATGCCCCTGCTGTCTTCCCCCATTAGGAAACCTGCTTCCCCCAGCCCCCATGGACTGGGAGATGCTGATGGAACCACTCCTCTTATTCACGGCTGTGACTCCCAATGGGGAGTCAGCCCCTCCAGCAGTGCCACTGCCTCCCCAGGCTCCACACTGCCATGTGGTGAGGTGGGCCCTGTGTAGGGAGCAGCCTATTTGCTGGAAGGATGATGTTGGGCTGCAGACACTGTGGGGGAGTGGAGATGTCTCACAGCCTGCCTCACCTCCTGTAAGAGAAGCTGCTTGGAACCAAGTACTCTGCCAGCTGACAGCAGCCTCCATGGACTGGGATAATGAGCAGCTATAACTCTCTGAGGAAGGGCAGAGACCACAGCTGACCAGGGTGAATTGTTTGTGGGTCCAGTCAGGGCCCAAGAGCATGAGCAAAAAGTGGCAGAGGTATAGATCTGTGTGTTTGATCACTCTCTATACCTTGTCTTGATCACAAAGGATTTATTTTTTATCTGCCTCAACTATCAATAACTAAAATAATTGTGTGAAATATTCTACTATGATGATGGTTTTGTAAATATTTCCTTTTCATCACGTTAATCCTTGCTTTATATTTTTTGCAGCTATGTTATTCAGTGCTTGAACTTTGTCATTAAGCAATGATCCTCCTCATCTTCATAATGCTATTTTTGGCTTTAAAGGCTTTTTTACCTAATATTAATAAATGCGTGCCGATTTTTTTAACTAATATTTTTCTAGTATATATTTTTTCATCCTTTTACCTCCTATAAATAGCTTATAGCTTAGTTTTGAGTTAAAAATTTCATTCTAGGGCCAGGCGTGGTGGCTCACACCTGAAATCCCAGCACAAAGGATTCAAGGCTTACCACATTGACAAGATAAAAAATTAAGCAGGGCAATGGGAAAAAGTAAAAATAAAAGGGAACTGAGAATGAGGTTATATTAAAGGTGCATGCCATGAGGTTATATACTCCTGCAACCATAGGACCCAAAACTGACAAGCTTCCTAGCAGCCAGCACAGAGAGAAATGTGATCTTGTAATGATTCACAGCACCCATAACATAAAAACAACTCTTTGTCATTTAGGAAAAGACTTATTACAGTTAAATAAAGTTAAAATTTCATTTCCTCAGTTGCACTAGGCACACTTGAAGTACCAGTAGTCACATCCGACTCGTGGCTACCACATTGGATCATGCAGACATAGAACATTTCCATCCTCACAGAAATTTCTATTAGTGCAGAAATGGGTGGAGGAAAAGGTGCCAGTAAATGCTTCCTCTGGGGTGTCCAGAGTGCTGAATTTCTGGTTGGCCAGGGGACCTTGTTCTGCCATGGGTTGCAGATTCAGCCTGACCGCTTCTTGTCAAAGTTGGTTCTGGGCCTAGCAAGACAATCTACTCTGTTCAAAAGTGGATAGAGGGAGAAGCTGGGAGGAACATTACATTTTTTTCTATGAGCCCTCTGTAGAGGGTGGATGATGGGGATTCCACAGGCTGCTCCATGGTTTCATAGGTCATGCCCGGGGTGCTGGCTTCAAGCCCTTCAGACAAGCAAGGTCAGCTCTGCCCCTCTTGCTTCACTTGCCCTGTATGTAGCTATGCAAAGCTACCACTAGGGAGGTCCTGCCTGGGGCCCTACAGGTGTGGAGCTCTAGTAGGAGCCCTATTCTGGTAACCTCTCAGGTGCGGCTCTTACCTTACTGGCCACCCTCTTGGACAAACCTGACTCCTGTCCCCTGTTCCCCTGCAGAGCCAACCGAGCCCCCAGGAACCCCTCCTGCCTCTCACAGCTGTCTAGATGCAGCTCCTCTGTCCACAGTTGTTCCCTCTAAAGGTAGCACCCAAAGTTAGGGAAAGGTTAGGGGGCAACTGGGCTTAGAGACCACCTGCTGTCACTGATTGTCCCCACTGCTGGCTAGTTTTTAAAAATTGTTTTAGAGACAGGGTTCTGCTGTGTTGCTCAGGCTGGTCTCAAACTCCTGGCCCTAAATGATCTTCATTCCTCATCCTCTTTTTTTTTTTTTTTTTTTGAGAGGGAGTCTCACTCTGTCCCCAGGCTGGAGTGCAGTGGTGCAATCTTGGCTCACTGCAACCTCCAACTCCTGGGTTCAAGCGATTCTCCTGCCTCAGCCTCCCGAGTAGCTAGGACTACAGGTGCATGTCACCATGCCCAGCTAATTTTTGTATTTTTAGTACAGACAGGGTTTCACCATGTTCGCCAGGATGGTCTCGATCTCCTGGCCTCATGATCCACCTGCCTCAGCCTCCCAAAGTGCTGGGATTACAGGCGTGAGCCACCATGCCCACCAGATGCATTATTTTTCTTATGTATCATTTCATTCAGTATGCTGATGTTTGGGATTTTTGTAGCTATGTTTGTGAGAAAGATTCGTTTGTAATTTTTCTTTACTGTCATGTCCTTTTCAGTTTTGATATCAAGGTTTTGTAAGCCTCTTAAAATGATTTGGAAAGTGGTTTATACTTTTTTAGATCTACATTCTCCCAGTTTCAAGTTCAGATAGAGAGAGAGAGCCTCTTTTCCATCAGTTCTCATAAGTGTCTCTGAATTGACTCATTTGGTCTCATTGGCCTGATTGGATGGTTGTGAGGCCATCCCTGAGCCAATTACCATGGCCATGCTCTGATTCATTGAGAATGAAGTCA
This sequence comes from Chlorocebus sabaeus, assembly GCF_047675955.1. Lineage (NCBI taxonomy): Eukaryota > Metazoa > Chordata > Mammalia > Primates > Cercopithecidae > Chlorocebus > Chlorocebus sabaeus. Next base: position 1,622,992 of record NC_132932.1, read on the forward strand.
GTGCCACCTGGGCTACGTAGACTGAGAATGGAAAGGGGCTTTCTTGAGAAAAATCAGGATCCTATTATGATAAGAATGGGTAATGGATGCTAGGCAGGAAGAAACTGCATATGGCCATTACATTGTTTATTTTTCTCTGACTTAAATAACTTAAAAAACTTTACATAGCCAAATTTACATTTACTTTTTCATGTTTTTTTTCCATTAAAACAACTCTACATACCTTAAATAAGATAATTTTCTACCTAAACTTCTCTTTCATGTTTTCAGGTTTTATATTTATCTATTCAATTCATTTTGAATTAATTTCAGTTTAAAATATAAAGTATCTAACTTATTTTTTCCCTAAGAGAGATCTCTCTGTCTTTTTTTCTTTTTTTTTGAGATGGAGTCTCGCTTTGTCACCCAGGCTGGAGTGCAGTGGCGCAATCTCGGCTCACTGCAACCTCTGCCTCCCGTGTTCAAGTGATTCTCCTGCCTCAGCCTCCCCAGTAGCTGGGACTACAGGCGTGCGCCACAACGCCCAGCTAATTTTTGTATTTTTAGTAGAGACAGGGTTTCACCATGTTGGCCAGGATGGTCTCAATCTCTTGAGCTTTTGATCTGCCTGCCTCGACCTCCCAAAGTGTTGGGATTACAGGCATGAGCCACTGTGCCTGGCTGAGATCTCTTAATTTATCTTTACTTATTCAACTGATTCCTTCTGTAAAAGATGATACCTTCACTTAACATGGTACTTATTCTGTACCAAACCCTGTGTTCAGCATTCTAACAAAATATTTACTTATTTAATGTTTATAAGGATTTTATAAGGTAGATACTATTGTTATTGCCAAGTGTGTAATTGAAATACAGAGAAATCTTTCTTGCTCAGGATTAAATGGCTAATAGGTAGCTGAGCTTGGATATGAATGCAAATAGTATGCTTCCATTAGCTCTGTTCTCCATCTGTGTGCTCCCAAATGATTGATGTCCACAGCATGCTGAGCCTTTGCAGCTAGTAGGCTGCTGTATATACACACTTTTGTTCCACCGGTTGACTTATACCAAGAATCAGTTGTTTCCAAACTTCTTCTTTCATAAATGGACTTGTTATTGTAATGACATATTTTAACTAACTAAAGATAAACCAATGAAATACAAGTGTAAAAATCAAGTTGATTTCTTTAAATAGGTTCCATAAAAACAGGCAGCAAAAAAAAAAAAAAAAAAAATTGTTTAATTAGGTGTGACAGGGACTATGAAGACTGGCAAACAGACAGAGTAAAAATCTCAGAATTTTCTCAGTTACTCAGTGTCTTTAAAATTTTTGTACTACTGGCCAGCGTGGTGGCTCACACCTGTAATCCCAACACTTTGGGAGGCCAAGGTCTTGAAAAAAAAATCGAGACCAAACTGTAACTCTATACCCATTAAACAATGAATCCTCCAATCCCAGCTACTCAGGAGGCTGAAGGCATGAGAATCACTTGAATCCAGAGGCGGAGGTTGCAGTGAGCTGAGATTGTGTCCCTGCACTCCAGCCTGGGCGACAGAGCAAGACTCCATCACCAAACAAACAAACAAAAATAAAAACAAAACAAAAAATTATTTTTGATGTATTTTGTTTTTTTTGAGATAGTGTGTCACTCTGTCACCCAGTCTGGAATGCAGTAGTGTAATCCTAGCTCATTGCAGTCTCAACCTCCTGGGCACAATTGATCCTCCTACCTCTGCCTCCCAAGTAGCTGGAACTACAGGCATGCACCACCACTCCTGGCTAACTATTATTATTATTATTATTATTATTATTATTATTTGTTTTGTTTTTGTAGAGACAGGGTTTTACCATGTTGCTCAGACTGGTCTCAAACTCCTGGGCTCAAGCTATCCTCCAGCTTCAGCCTCCCAAAATGCTGGGATTACAAGTGAGCCACTGCTCCAGGCCTGATTTTGATGTACTTCTATTCTATTTTTAAATTTTTATTTATTGTTTATTAGTTTACATAGCTATGCTCATAGATTATGTACTTTATACCCCTTTTCTTCCTGCTTATCACTATAACAATTTTTTGTCATGTTATTATGAACTGAAAGTTTGTGTCCCCACCCCCAAGTTTATATGTTAAAGTTTTAACTCCCAGTGGTATGCCATTTGGAGCCAGGGGCATTTGGAAGGTAATTTGGTTTGGGTCATGAGTTGGGGCCCCATGATGGGATTAGTGTCCTGACTAGAAGTGGAAGACAAACTAGAACTCTCTCTCTCCATCACTGAAGACACAGAGAGGAAGGAGAAGGAAGAGGACCCTCACCAGGATCCAAATTGGATGGCACCTCTAACTTGGACTTCTCCACCTCCAGATGTAGAAGAAATAAGTGTCTGTTGTTACACCCAGTCCATGGTATTTTGTTATAGCAGCCTGAACAGACTAAGACCTAGCACTTTCTTATTTTCTGATGCAAAAAGTTATTTCAGGTCCATCTTCTACTTACTCTCACTTTCAACTCTGAAATCCGCAATTTCTTTAAGGAATTCTTGTTCTTGTTAATGAAACGTGGCATTTAATAAGCAAATAGTAGATAAGTTTAGTGGTACTTGCGTGTTATTATTTCTAGACCTTTTCTGCAGAGAGCTATGATATAGACACATAGTTTACGTATATTGAAACCGTGACTGCATATTGATACATCATCTCTGATGTCAAAGAACAGAACAAAACACCACAGGGTACATTCTAGTCTTCTGCCTTTCCATTGGTAACATTGTGTTCGAACTGTGAGAAATCTGGTTCCTATAATTCTCAAAAGCTTATTTATTTGCTTAAGTTGATAAAAAATAGTTTCAGAATTTTTAAAGATACCAAAGATACCACTTGATATGGTTTGGCTGTGTCTACACCCAAATCTCATCTTGAATTGTAGCTTCCATAATTTGAGATAATCAAATTATGGGGATGATTATCCCTATGCTGTTCTCATGATAGTGAGTGAGTTGTCATGAGATCTGATGGTTTTATAAGGGGCTTCCCCCACTGCTTGGCCTGGCATTTCTCTCTCCTGCCACCCTGTGAAGAGGTGCCTTCCACCACCGTGATTGTAAGTTTCCTGAGGCTTCCCCAGCCACACAACACTGTGAGTCAATTAAACCTCTTTTTCTTCATAAATTATCTAGTCTCGGGTATTTCTCCATAGCAGCATGAGAATGGACTAGTGTACCACTATAAAAGGAAACCTACTCAATGGAGTTTAATGTTTATTTCAAAACATCAAACTTATCACTTATTTGCTTTTTTAAAAACTTACAGTTACATACGGTGAAATGGACCAATCTTAGGTTTACAACTTAATACATTTTACAAATGCATACACAAGTATAAGCCCCACCCTTTTCAAGATAAAAACATGTTTATTACACCCGAAAGTTTCTTACTGCCTCTTCCTGCACAGAACAACCTCTAATCTGTTCTAGAACTTCATATATATGGGATTATACAGTATGTATTTTTTTGTGCCCAGCTTTTTCTTCACCTTAGAATGTTTTTGAAATTCATCCATGTTGTGTGTTTCTTTCTTTTTATCATTAAGTGATATTCTATTAAACAAATATACTAAAATGTGTGCATGTATTGCTTATTGAATTCTGTGTTATTTTCAGTTTTTCTGTTGTAAATGAAGTTGCTATGAACATATTTTTATAAGTCTTTTGTAGGCATACATCTTAATTTCCCTTGGAAAAGTAACTAGGAATAGAATTGTGTGGTTGTAGAATAGATGCGTGTTTAATTTTATAAGAAATTGCAAAAAGATTTTTCAAATTTCATTATACCATGTTGCGTTTTCATTATCTATACAAGAGGTCATTTCACATCCTCACTAACATTTGTTATAGCCAGTCTTGATTTATCCATTCTTGAATGCATGCCAAAATTAGGCAAGCACAACAAAAATGTGAGCTTATATACTTAAAATCCATGTAAATGATCAAATAAATTCAATAGGAAAAATGATCTATTTCAGCAGAAGCCAGAGACCATCATATAAATATTGACATTTCAGGAAACTGGATATAAATGAAACCAAAGTGAGATATGAAATAATCCTGTGAGGAGAATAAAAAACCTGCCTAAAAATGAATTTTGAAAGTAAGGATAAAATGCAAGGGCATAACTAATGATTGTTCATGGTGTACCTTAGATAAAATGCCAACTCAAGCTAAGGGTGTGTGTGTGGCAGGGCGGGAGTGGGGGCGGGGGTGTGTGCTGCTAAAATTTAGGTTTTTGAAATCCAAGTTTTACTCCAGAACATTAATTCCTTAGAAGGAGGGCCTTTCCGTCTCAGAGTGATGTTACCCAAAGTATCTTTTCTTAACATTGATAAAGTTGTTTTTCTGCTGTTTGTTAAGATAATGACAGAAGCTCATGTCTTGCAGAACAGGGCTTGAGAGGTTGGATATTAAGGTATATCTATTTAAATCTGTTGCATCTGGATTTATAACAATTGTTCCAAACATTCATTTGGATAGACTGAATTCTACTATATGTAGCACTTAGAGTTTGCACTTACTATAAACAACATTCTGAGTAAATCTTCAGCCTTACCAAGGATGCTTCCTTTAAAGACAATTAGAGATAGATTGTTGCATTATTTAGTTTGACTTCTATAGTACTTGAAAGACAAAATATTTTTCAAGTATTCGCCCTGCCTATGTATATCCTGTCTTACTCAGTGCAGACTACAAAATCCATAGACAGATGAAAAATCATTCAATATTTTCTGTTGCTTGTGCAAGATTAAGACTGTCTGACAAAAACCACATCACTTCCAAATTCTTTGCAATTGTAGACCCTTTTCTAACAAAGAAAGTGGGCTGATTTGGGAGTTTAAAGAGAGAGCCTAACATGTGAAATCTTAACAAATATCTTTCTCTGAAAAGAACTAACCCAAAGCTGTGAAAAATCTTTCCTAATGTTTACATTTTAAAAATGTGATTTGAAAGATAATTGCACTTATATAAATTATATAAAATTAATTTGGAAATTATAGAAAAATACTGAGAAAAGTGAGAAAAATCATAGCATAGAAACATAATTGCTGAGCAGAAAAACTCAATGGAATTATGCAAACAAAACTTTACAGAGGCAGTGAAGACCTACATGATAAATTATTGCATAACATAAACAAGAATGATAAGATAGAAACCATGAGTATGAGTATGAAAATTCTATGTACTTTGTATTCTCCAAAGAGAAAACTATTCTAAAAAAGTTATATACTCTCAAAAAGGCAACTACAAAATTTAAAAATTTTCTATTAAATTTTTATTAATTTAGTAAAATAAAATAATTTAATTTAAATGTTTATTAATTTAATTTTATAATTTTAATTAAAAAGTTTTAGAAAAATAGAAATGATAAGTGAAATAATATAAAGCTAGATCTGTTGAGTCATTGCTTTAATATGTTTATTAGTCTTAATAATATTATAAAAATGAATTAATGATAATGTCCACCTCCTGCCATATGGAAAGTAATATCACCCTGCCTCCCCATCTGGAGATTATGAGCCACATAGCAGGGAGGTATCCACCCCCACCATATGGGGAGTAATATCACCCCCTTCTCCCATATTACACAGTCTGTTTACTTTATTGGTAGTAATATCATCTCCCTCTTTGGAAATTACGAACAATATCACAGGGGGTGTACAGCACCTGCGAAATTGGGAGTAATATCACCCTCTCCCCTTCTGGATATTAGAAAAAAAAAATCAATGGGGAGTGTACACGGCCTACAATATTGGGAGTAATATCATACTCTTTCCCCCTGGATATTAGGAACAGTATCACAGGGAAGGTGTACGCCTCCTGCCATATTGGGAATAATATTATCCTCTCTTACTCTGGATATTAGGAACAATATTACAGTGGGGTGTACAGCCCCTGCGATATTGGGAGTAATATAATTTTCTTCCCCCCGTCCTGGGTATTAGGAACAATATCGCAGTGGTGTTTACATTCCCTGTGATATTGAGATATTGAGAGTAATATCGTCTTCTCTCTTCCTGGATATTAGGAATGATATCACAGCAGGGGAAGCGTGTACACCGTCTGTAAATTTGAAAGTAATATAATCTTCTTCTTCCCTGGATGTTAGAACGATGTCACAGAAGGAACGTACACTTTCTCTGATATTGGGAGTAATATTATCTTCTCCCCGCCCCCCGCTAGATATTAGGAACAATATCACTGGGGGGGGGGTACACCTCCAGTGATATTGAGAGTAATATCATTCTTTTCCCTGGATATTAGGAAAAACGTGAGAGGGTGGATGTACACTCCCTGCAATATTGGGAGCAATATCATCCTCCATCCTCAAATATTGAAAACAATATCCCAGAGAACATGTACATTCCCTGTGATATTTGGAGTAATATTATCCTCTCCCCCAGCTAGATATTAGGAGCAATATCACACAGGGGTGTACAGCCCCCTGCGATATTGGGAGTAATATAATTCTCTTTCCTCTTGGATATTAAAACCAGTATCACAGAGGGGGTTTACGCCCCCTTCGAAATTGGTAGTAATAATATACTCTCCCTCCTAGGATATTAGGAACAATATTACAGGGTGGGTGTACACCCACTGCAATTTTGGGAGTAATATCATCTGCTCCCTTAATGGATATTAAGAACAATATCACAGGCGTGGTGTTTTCCCCACCTGCGATATTGGGAGTAATATCATCCACCTACCCACCTGAATGTTAGGAATAAAATAAATCACAGGGAGGGTGTGTACACCCCCTTTGATATTGGGATTAATATCCTCTCCCCTCCTGGATATTATAAACGATATCACAACGGAGGGTGTACATTCCCACGATTTTGAAAGCAATATCATCTTCTCCTCCACTGATACTAAAAACATTGTCACACGGATGTGTGTGCGTCCTGCGATATTGAAAGTAATTTCATCCTCTCCCCTCCTGGATATTAGGAAGAATATCAATGGTTGGCGGGCGGGGCGGCGGGGGGCGGGGGTCGTTGTACACCCTCTGCAATATTGGGAGTAATATCATCTTCTCCCCCGTGGATATTAAAAACAATATCACGGGGGGCGGCGGTGTACAACCCCTGCGATAGTGGGAGTAATATCATCCTCTCTCGCCCTGGATATTAGGAACACTATCACGGTGGGACAGGTGTACACACCGTGCGATATTGGGAGTAATATCCACTTCCGCTCTGGATTTAGAAACGGTATCACAGGGAAGTGCACACCCCCTGCGAGGTTAAGAGTAATATCACTGCCGGGCGCGGTGGCTCACGCGTGTCATCCCAGCACTTTGGGAGGCCGAGACGGGCGGATCACGAGGTCAGGAGATCGAGACCATCCTGGCTAACACGGTGGAACCCCGTCTCTACTAAAAAAAATACAAAAAAAGCTATCTGTTCGTAATATCCAGGGTGGCAGAGAATGATACTTCTCCCAGTATCACAGGGTGTGTACACCATCCTATGATATTATTCATAATATCCAGGGGAGGAGAGGGTGATATTACTCCCAGTATTGCAGAGTGTACAGCTTCCTGTGATATCGTTCGTAATATTCAGAGGGGGAGAGGATTATATTACTTCCAATATCGCATGGAGTGTAAACTCACCTGTAATATTTTTTCTAATTTTCAGGAGAAGGGGGGAGCATAAAAGTATTCCCAATATCGCAGAGGGTGTACATCCTTCTGTGATATTGTTTGTAATATCCACTGTGGGAGAAAATGATATTACTCTGAATGTCGCAAAGATTGTATACCCCTCGTGATATTGTTCATAATATCCAGAGGGAAAGAGGATGATAATACTTTTAACATTGCAGGGTGTGTACACCCCTTTGTAATACTGTTCATGATATCCAGGGGTGAGAGTATGTTCTTAATCTTAACATCGCAGGGGGTGTACACCCCCTTGGGATATTGTTCGTAACATCAAGACGGGGAAAGGATGATATTCCTAGTTTCGCAGGGAGTGGACACCCACCTGTGATATTTTTGCTGTTATCCAGGCGGAAAGAGCATGATATTATCCCCAATATCTTAGGGGGTGCACACTTTTCTGTTATATTGTTTGTAGTAACCAGGTTGAAAAAAAATATTAACCTCATTATTGCAGGGGGTGTACACCCTCCATATCGCAGCAGCTGTAGAACTTCCTGTGATGTTATTTGTAATATTCAGGCGGGGAGAGGATGATATTACTTCCCATATTGCAAGGGGTTAACACTCTTCTGTGATATTGTTCATAATATTCAGGTGGGGAGAGGATGATATTACTGTCAATATTGCAGAGGGTGTACACCCTTCTGTGACATTGTTCATAATATTTGGGGGGTTGAGGATGACATTACTCCCTATATCGCAGGGGTGTACACCTTCCCGTGATATTGTTTGTAATATCCAGAGAGGGAGAGGATGATATTACTCCCAATATCGCAGGAGGTGTACACCTCTCTGTAATATTGTTTGTAATATCCAGGTGGGGAGAAAATGATATTACAGGTAGTATGGAACCCCCTGTGATATTATTCGTAACATCCAAAAGAAAAGCGGATTATATGTCTTCCAATATAGCAAGGGGTATTGTTCTGTGACATTATTCTGTGATATTGTTCGTAATATCCAGGGAATGAGAAGATAATATTACTCCCCGTATCGCAGGGCGTGTACACCCCTGTGTGATATTTTTTATAATATCCAGTGGGAAAGAGGATGATATTATTCCCCATATCGCAGGAGGTGTACACTCCCTTGTAATATTGTTCATAATATTTGGGTGGGGGGCGGATAATATTATACCCCGTATCGCAAAGGGTGTACACCCGCCTGTGGTTTGTTCGTAATATCCAGGGAAGGAAAGGATGATATTACTCCCAATATCGGAAAACGTGTACACTCACCTGTGATATTCTCCAAAACAGTCAATGGGGGAAAGGATAATATTACTCCTCATATCGCAGAGGGTGTACACTTTTCCTGTGATAATGTTGGTAATATCCATGGGGGGAGAGGATAATATTACGCCCCATATCACAGATGTATACACTTCCCTGCGATGTTGTTTGTAATATTTAGGGATTGAGAGAATGATATTATTCCCCATATCACAAGGGTGCATGCCCCCCTGTGATATTGTTCATAGTATCCAGGGAGGGACAGGATGATATTATTTCTTATATCGCAGGAGGTGTACATTCACCTGTGATATATTCGCAAACATTGTACACCTTCCTGTAATATTGCTCATAATATCTATGGGGGGAGAGGATGATATTACTCCCCGTATCACAGGGAGTGTATACCCCCATGTGACATTGTAATATCCAAGAGGGAAGTGGATATTACTTTCCTGTGATATTGTTTGTAATATCCAAAAAGGGAGAGAGTGATGTTACTCCCAATATCACAGAGGGTGTACAGTTTTCTGTGATATTGTTCATAATATTCAGGGAAGGAAAGGATAATATTACTCCCAATATCGCAGGGAGTGTACATCACCCGCCAAATGGTTTGTAATATCCAAAAAGAAGAACATGTACTCCCAATATCGCAGGGGGTGTACATCCTCATGTGATACATTGTTTCTAATATCCAGGAGAAAGAGGATAATATTACTCTCAATATCGCAGGGAGTGTAAATCACCCTGTTATATAGTTCGTAATATCTAGGGGGCAAGAGGATGACACTACTCCTCATATGGCAGTGGGTGTACACCCCCCTGTGATATTGTTCGTAATATTTCAGGGAGGGTGAAATAATATTTCTCCTTATATCTCAGAAGGTGTAGACCTTGTAGTATTATTATAGATATTATTTGTAATATCCAGGAGGGGAGAGGATATTACTCCGCATGTCGCAGAAGGTGTACACCCATCTGTGATATGATCGTAATATCCAGGGAGGGAGAAGATAATATTACTCCCCATATCGCAAAGGGTGTACACCCTCCTGTGATATTGTTCGTAATATCTGGGTTTGGGATAGGATGATATTACTTCATATATCGCAGAAAGTGTACACCCCGCTGTGATACTGTTCATAATATCCAGGGCAGGGAAAGGATAATATTACTTTCCATATCGCAGGGAGTGTGCTCCCCCTTGTGATGTTGCTCATAATATCCAGGGGTGAAGAAAAAGATATTACTCCCCATATCACAGGAGGTGTACACCCCCCTGTAATATTGTTTATGATATCCAGTGGGGGAGAAGATGATATTACTCCCCATTGCGCAGGAGGTATACACACATTTGTGATATTGTTCCTAATTTCCTGGGAGCGAGAGGATAATATTACTTCTCACATTGCAGGGTGTATACATCCCCCGTGATATTGTTTGCAATATTTAGGGGAGGAGAGGATGACATTACTCCCTATATCGCAGGGGGTGGACACTTCCCAGTGATATTGTTCATAATATACCGGGAGGGAGAGGATGATATTAATCCCCATATCATTTGGGGTGTACACCTTCCTGTGATATTGTTTGTAATATCTAGTAGGGGAGAGGATGATATTACTCTCCATATGGCATGGGGTGTACACCCCTTTGTGATATTGTTCATAATGTCCAGGGAAAGAGAGGATGATATTTCTCCCTGTATCGCAGGGGGTGTGCACCCCCTTGTGATATTGTTTGTAATATCCAGAAGGGGAAAGAATGATATTACTCTCCATGTCGCTGGGAGTGTACAATCCCTTGTGATATTGTTCCTAGTATCCATCGGGGGAGAGGATGATATTACCTCCCTGTGACGTTGTTCTTCATATTCAGAAGAGGAGAGGATGATATTACTCCCCATATCGCAGGGGGCGTACACTTTCCTGTGATATTGTTTGTAATATCCGAAAGGGGAAAGGATGATATTACTCCAAATATTTCAGGAGGTGGACACCCTCCTGTGATATTGTTCGCAATATACAGGGGAAGAAAGGATGATATCAATCCCAATGTCATAAACACCCTATGTGTACATCCCCCTGTAATATTGTTCGTAACATCCAGGAAGGGAGAGAGTGATATTAGTTTCAATATTGCAGGGGGTGTTCACAATCTTTTGATATTGTTGGCAATGTCGAGGGTGGAAGAGTATGATTCAACTTCCAATGTAGCAGGGATTGTACACCTTCCTGTGATATTGTTCGTAATATCCTGGAGTGGGCAGAGTATAATATTATTCCCAATATTGCAGAATGTGTACACTGTCCTGTGATATTGTTCATAGTATAAAGGTGGGGAACGGTGATATTACTCCCAATATCGCAGGGGGGTGTACACACTCCCTGTGATATAGTTTTTAACATCCAGAAGGGAAAGGATAATAATACTACCAATATCACAGACGGTGTACGTACCCGCCCCCCCCGTGATATTCTTCCTAATATCCAGGGGAAGAAAGGATGATATAACTTTCAATATCGCAGGGGATGTACACATCTATGTGATTTTTTTCATAATATCCAGGAAAAGAGCGGGTGATATTACTCCCAATATTGAATGGGATGTACACCCACCCTGTGGTATTGTTTCTCATACCCAGTGGGGACAAGATGATATTACTCCCAATATTGCAAGAAGTGTACATTCCCCTGTGATATTCTTCCTAATATCCAGGGGGTGAAAGGATGGTATTAGTTTCAATATCACAGGGGATATATACCTCTCCTGTGATACTGTTTTTAATATACAGGTTGGTAGAGGATATTACTTCCAATATGGCAGAAGGTGTACGCCACCCCCGTAATATAGTTCCTAATATTCAGAAAGTGAGAAGATGGCATTACTCCCAATATCGCAGAAGGTGTAAACCCCCCTTTTAATATCGTTCACAATATCCAGGGGAGTAAGAGGATGATATTACTCTCATTATAGCAGGAGTGTACAAACTCCCTGTTATATTGTCCCTAATATTAAAGAGGGAAAGGAGATGATATTACTCCAAATATCACAGGGGGTGTACACCTTTCCTGTGATATTGTTCCTAATATCCGAGTGGGGACAGGATAATATTACTCCCAGTATCGCAGGAGGTGTACGTAACACCTGTGATATTGTTCCTAATATTCATTCGGTAGAGGATGACATTACTCCCAATAGCGCAGAAGGTGTACACCCCCTTTATGATACTGTTCCTAATATTTAGGGCTGAGAAGATGATACTACTACCAATATTGCAAAGGGTGTACGCCCTTCTGTGATATTGTTCTTAATATCCAAAGGGGGGAGGATGATATTACTCCCAATATCGCAGGAAGCATACACGCTTCTTGTGGTGTTGTTTTGAATATGTAAGGTGAAAGACAATGTTATTACTGTCAATATCGCAGAAGGTGTACATCCGCCCTGTGATATAGTTCTTAATATCCCAGGAGGGAGAGGATGATATTACTCCCAATATTGAAAGGGGAGTACATTCCCCTGGGATATTGTTCCTAATATTTAAGAAGGGAGAGTATAATATTACTCTTAATACCTCAGGGGGTGTACACTTTCCGTGTGATATTGTTGTTAATATCCAGGGAAGGAGAGGACAATCCTAATATTGCAGGTGGTGTACACTCCCCCGTGCTACACCCCCTCTGTGATATTTTTTCTAATATCTATGGAGGGAGATAATGATATTACTCTTAATATCGAAGGGCGTGTATAACCTCCTGGTGATATTGTTACTAATATCCAGGGAGGGAGATGACAATATTACTCCCAATATCGCAGGGGGTGTACACACCCCCTGTGATATTGTTTCTAATATCCAGAGAGAGAGGATGATATTACTTGCAATATTGCAGGGGGTGTACATTCTGCTGTGATATTTTTCCTCATATCCGGGAGGGCGGATTGGATAATATTACACCCAATATAGCAGAAAGTGTACAACTCCCTGCCATATTTTTCCTTATATCCGGGGGGAGACTATAATATTACTCCCTATATCGCAGGGAGTGTACACTTCCCTTGTGATGTTGTTAATATTATTCAAGGGGTGGGGAGACGATGATATTACATCCCCTCCCCATGATATTGTTTCCAATACCCAGAGGGAATTAGGATAACATTACTCTCGATATCACAGGAAGTGTTCACCCCCCTTGTGATATTATTTTTAATATTCAGGTGGGGAGAGGATGATATTACTACCAATATCTCAGGGTAAGGGAACAACCCCTTGTGATATTGTTTCTAATATCCACAAGGGGAGAGGATGATATTACTCCAAATATCGCAGGGGGTGCACACCCCCCCCGGGGTAGTTTCCTAATATCCAGCGGAGGAGAGGATAATATTACATTCAAGAGCGCAAGGGGTGTACACGCACCCTGTGATATTGTCCTTAATATCCAGGGAGGTAGCGGATAATATTACTTTCAATATCGCAGAAATTGTACAGACCCCCTTGTGGTACTGTTTTTAATATCCAGAGGTTAGAGGATGATATTACTTCCAATATATCAGGGAAGGAGAGAATGATATTACACTTAATATCAGAGGGGGTGTACACCACCTGTGTACAACCCCCTGTGACATTGTTTTTAATATCCAAGGAAGAGAGGATAATAGATGATATTAATTTCAATATCACAGTGGGTGTACATCCACGCTGTGACATTCTTTTTAATATCCAGAAGGTGAGTTGTTGATATTACTTTCAATGTCGCAGGAGGTGTACACATCTCTTTGATACTGTTTTTAATATCCAGGTTGAGAGAGGATGATATTTCTTCCAGTATCGCAGGAGGTTTACTTCCTTCCTCTGATATCGTTTCTAATAACCAGGTAGAAATAGGATGATAGTATTCCCAGTATTGCAGGGGTTGGACACCCCCCTGTAATGTTGTTTCTAATATCTAGGGGAGAGAGGATGATATTACTCCCAGTATTTCAGGAGGCATACATCCCCCATGTGATATTGCTCTTAATATGAGAGGGGGATGATATTACTTCCAATATCTCAGGGAGTGTACACCCCTTCTGTGATACTGTTCTTACTGCCCAGGAGGGGAGAAAATGATATTACTCTCAATATCGCAGGGTGTGTACACCCCTGTGATATTATTCATAATATCCAGGTTGGGAGAAGGTAATATTAAGCCCAGTATTGCAAGGGCTGTACACTTTCCCTGGGATATTGTTCTTAGTATTTAGGAGGGGAGAGAATGATATTATGCCCCATATTGCAGGAGTTGTAAACCCCTTCTAAGATATTGTTTTTAATATCCACGGGGTGAGAGGATAATATTACTTTCAATAGTGGAGGAGGTGTACACTCCCCTGTGATATTACTCCTAATATTCAGGTGTGTACTCTCGTTGTAATATTGTTTTTAATATTCAGAGTGGTAGACTAAAATATTACTCCCAACAGCGCAGGGGGGTGTACACTCCCCCATGTGATGTTTTTCCCAATGTCCAGTGGGGCAGAGGGTGACATTACTTTCAATATTCCAGGGGGTGTACAACTCCTGTGATATTGTTCCAAAAACCCAGGGAAGAAGATGATGGTGTTACTCCCAATATCACAGGGAGTGTACACCCTCCCCCTTTGATATTCTTTCTAATATCCACAGAAAAGAGGATGATCTTACTTCCTATATTGCAGGGGTTGTCCACCCTCCTTGTGATAGTGTTAATAATATTTAGAGGGAGGGACGATGATTTTACTGTCAATATCAGAAGGGGTATATACCAACTATGTAATAGTGTTCCTAACATAGAGTTGAAGAGAGGATGATATTAATCCCAATATTGAAGAAGGTGTACACCTCTTCTGTGATATTGTTTTTAATACTCAGGGTGGGAGAGGATGATATTACTCTCAATATAGTGAGGGGTGTACACTCCCGCTGTGATATTGTTTTTAATATCCAGAAATGGAGAGGTTGATATTATTCCCAATATTGTGGAAGGTGTATACACACCCTGTGGTATTGTTCCTAATATCCAGGGAGAGAGACAATTATATTACTCCCAATTTCGTAAGGGGTGTACACCCTCTTTGTGATATTGTTCCTAATATTTAGTGGAAAGAGAATTAATCCCAATATGGCAGTGGGTGTACACACTTTTTGTGATATTGTCCCTAATATCCAGGGGAAGAGAGGTTGATATTACTCCCCAAATTGCAGGTGTGTACACACCCCATGTGATATTGTTCCTAATCTCCTGGAGGGGAGAGGATGATATTACTCCCAATATCGCAATGAGTACACCCTTTGTGTGATATTGTTCCTAATATTTAGGGGAAAGAGATTGAGGTTACTGCCAGTATCGCAGAAGGTGTAACCCCCTCCCCGTGATATTGTTCCTAATATCCAAAAAGAAAGAAGATGATATTACTCTCAATATCGCAGGAGGTGTACTCTTCCATTGTGATATTGTTCCTAATATCTAAGGGAAGAGACGAAGATACTTCAGTCAATATTGCAGGGCATGTACACCCCACCCCCCATGATATTGTTCCTAATATCCAGGTGGGGAGAGAATGATATTACTCCTAATATCACAGGGGGTGTACACCTTACCTGTGATATTACTTTTACTGTCCAGGGAAGGAAAGGATAATATTACTCTAAATATCATAGGGAGTGTACATCCCCTCTGTTATACGGCCCCCAATATCCAGGATAGGAGAGGGTGATATTACACCCAATATTGCAGAAGGTGTACACAACTCTGTGATATTGTTCCTAAATAAATAGAGTGAAAGAGGATGATTATATTCCCAATATCACAGGGTGTGTAAACCCTTCCTTGAGATACTGTTTTTAATATCCAGGGGGAGGAGAGGATGATATTACTCATAATAGTGCAGGGCGTGTACACCCCCCATGATATTGTTCCTAATATCTAGCAGGGGAAAGGATGATATTACTTCCAATATGGCAGAGGGTGTACACTCCTCGTGTGATATTGATTTTAATACCCCAAATGAAAAAGATGATATTATTCCCAATATTGCAGAGGGAGTACACTTCCACCGGTAATATTATTCCCCATATCCAGAAGGGGAGAGGATTGTGTTACCTTCAATATCGCAGAGGGTATACACGTGCCTGTAATATTGTTCCTAATATCAAGACAGAAAAGAGATGATGTAACTTCCTAAATCGCAGGGGGCATATACCCTTCCTGTAATATTGTTCTTAATATCTAGAGGGGGAAAGGATGATATTACTCAAAATATTGCAGGGGTGTACACCTCCGCCCCATTATATAATTCTCAGTATCCACAGAAGGAAGAGGATGATATTACTCTCAATATCGCAGGGGTGTACACTTTCGCTGCCATATTGTCCCTAATATTCAGGGAGGACGAGGATGATTTTACCCCCAATATCACAGAAGGTGTACACCCCCCTGTGATATTGTTTGTAATATCCAGAGTAAAAGAGGATAATATTACTTCCATTATTTCAGTGAAGTGTCCACCCCCACCATATGGGGAGTAATATCACTCCCCTCTCCCCTCCCTGAATATTACGAGCCACATGGCAAGGGGGTGTCCACCTCCAACCATATGGGGAGTAATATCTCCTTCCTTTCCCCCTGCCCCGCATATTAGGAGCCACATGGCAGGAGGTTGTCCCTCCCCCTCCCCCGCCATATGGGGAGTAATATCACCCCCCTCTCCTCTCCTGGATATTATGAGTCACATGGCAGGGGGATGTTTACCACCTGCCATATGGGGAGTAATATCACCCCCCTCTGCCTTTGTTGATATTACGAGACACATGGCAGGGTGTTATCCACTCCCCGCCATATGGGGAATAATATCATTCCCCTCTCTCCCCTTGGATACTAGAAGCCACATGGCAGGGGGATGTCCACCCCCTGCAGTATGGAGAGTAATATGACCTCCCTCTCTCCCTCTGGATATTATGAGCCACATGGCAGGGGGTGTCTACCCTCCAATATATGGGTAGTAATATCATTTTCTTCTCTCCCCTTGGTTATTACGAGCCACATGGCAGGGGGATTAACCAAACATCGCTTGTTCTCACTCATAAGTGGGAGTTGAACAATGAGAACACATGGACACAGGGAGGGGAAGTTTACACACCGAGGCCTGTCAGCGCATGGTGGGCTAGAGAAGGGAGAGCCTTAAGAGAAATACCTAATGTGGATGACAGGTTGATGGGTGCAGCAAACCACCATGGCGCATATGTATCTATGTAACAAATCTGTACATTCTGCACATGTATCCCAGAACTTTAAGTATGTATACTCATACACATATTTATTTATTTATTTATTTAATAAATAATGCATACCCAACATTTAGCACAGGGCTGGCCACAGAGTGAGTAGTCTCATAATGTTAGCTGTTTTCATTTTTTCCTTTGTGTCTGAAACTCTAGTAGGTTAATAAGAAGTAAGGGTAGATTTGGAGGCTGGGTGTGGTGGCTCACACCTGTAGTCCCAGTACTTTGGGAGGCCAAGGCAGGCAGATCACAAGGTCAAGAGATTGAGACTGTCCTGGCCAACATGGTGAAACCCCGTCTCTACCAAAAATACAAAAATCAGCCAGGCATTGTGGTGAGCACCTGTAATCCCAGCTACTCAGGAGGCTGAGGCAGGAAAATTGCTTGAACCTGGGATGTGGAGGGTGCAGTGAGCTGAGATGGCAACATTGCACCCCAGCCTGGTAACAGAGTGAGACTCCTTCCAAAAAAAAAAAAAAAAATGGAGAAAAGGGAATGAGTTTTAAGGCAATACGAAATTAAATAAAAAGTTTTAAAATTATAATAATATTATCAGCTTATTATGGAAAGTTCAGGAAATACAGGGAAACAGAATTTAAAAAATTATTCATATCCTCACAAAGACTACTTCTATTAAGATTTTGATGGCCGGGTGTGGTGGCTCATGCCTGCAATCCCAGCATTTTGGGAGACTGAAGCGGGCAGATCACCTGAGGTAAGGAGTTCAAGACCAGCCTGACCAACATGGTAAAACCCTGTATCTACTAAAAATACAAAGCTAGCCCATTGTGGTGGAGCATGTCTGTAGTCCCTGCTCTCCAGAGGTAGGAGAATTGCTTGTATCTGGAAGGCATAGGTTTCAGTGAGCCCAGATTGTGTCACTGCACTATAGCCTGGGCAACAAGAGTGAAACTCCAACTCAGAAAAAAAAAAAAAAATTGTCTGGACAAATCCCAGGATGTGGTGGCTCACACCTGTGATCCTAGCACTTTGGGAGGCTGAAGCAGGCAGATCACTTGAAGCCAGTAGTTTGAGACAAGCCTGGACAACGTGATGAAACCCTGTCTCAAAAACAAACAAACAAAAATACAGGCGTGGTGGCATTTGCCTGTAATCCCAGCAGTTCTGAACTGTTCATGTTATTACAAACTTTCTGTTATTATTTGGCTGATATTTTTTGAGAATTACATGTACTATGAAACTGACATATAGAGGGAAGAGAGAGCATACATTTGTGAACCAGGTATTATACTTAATACTGTTGGATAATTTCCTCAGTAATAATAAATAATAATAATAATAAAAAATGCTTAGCTTCAGAGTCGCTCATCGGTTCAATTTTAATTTTAGGGAATGTATCTTTCCTTTTTTTTTTTTTTTTTGAGACAGAGTTTTGCTTTTGTTGTGCAGGCTGGAGTGCAATGGCATGATCTTGGCTCACTGCAACCTCCTTCTCCCAGGTTCAAGCAATTCTCCTGCCTCAGTCCCCTGAGTAGCTGGAATTACAGGCACATGCCACCAGTACAGCTAATTTTGTATTTTTAGTAGAGACAGGATTTACCATGTTGGTCAGGCTGGTCTTGAACTCTTGACCTCAGGTGATCCACCCACCTTGGCCTCCCAAAGTGCTGGGATTACAGGCATGAGCCACCATGTTTGACCTGTAACTCTGAAAGTTTCCTCTTCAAAGTTTCTCTTTTTGTTAAAGAACAAATCATCTGTGAGGAGCACCCTTTCTGCAGAAAGTAAAATTGCCTTGCTGAGAAAACTTTTTATCTAAATACTGATTTTTCTTTGTGGTACCGAGGAACAAGTATTCTGTTTCTGAATAAACATTTTACTTATAACAAAAAGCTTAGGAAAAGCCTCATGGATTCTGTGACTCACCAACTGAACATGAGTCACCATATTGAGAATGAAGAAAAAGTCAAAGAAGTCAGTTGTGCCATAGCCTGCCAGTGAACATCTGAAAACAGACCACAGGCTTCTAGGCAGAGTGTCAGGAAGAACCAGATTCCCTTCTCCCATTCCAAAAATTGCACCAAGCAGTTTACCTCACTAGCTACCAGGCGAGGTGCTTGATTGTCTTTCCAGATGGTTCAGAAGATGGAAAATCCTGGTTTTCACTAGAAGCTCCTGTGTCTGCAGTTTTGCCTGAGGACTACACTTCTTGGGGGGCTCACAGGGTGTTCAAAGTGAAAGAAGCTCCAGAGCTGTAACATGGTCATCCACACGTTGTGGACGTAGGCAAGTCTTGTCATCTTTGTCTTGCATGTATTGCCAAACTTCCATGTTTTTCAACAACCAGTCTTCCTTAACAATTTCCCCTGACTCTGTTGCCACCAACACATGCCCAGTTCTCTTCAGAAATGAGCTATGCATTCCCCAGACCTTCTGGGTTCATCAATTTCTTAGGAAACTGCTCCTGCTCCTGTCCCAAAGTACCAATGCTGGACCACTTTTCTAGGAAAAAGGATGTAGAAATCTAATTATTCCTCCTCTCCCATATTAAGAGAGAAACAGACCTCAATTGATTGCAGATTCCTCTGACTCACATTCAATTGGTCTTAAGAGACTTCTGGCTAATGGTTCATGCCCTTCCAGGGCTGTGGGACCCCTAGAGGATTGTGGGGGTAAATTATTCATGACAGGCTCCATGTCTCTGCAGACCTAGCATCAGACCTGGACTGTTTGGGGTTCTATTTGATCCCCATGGAAACTCAAAGATACACAAAGGTATACAGCTCACACTGATCTCATCTGGAGAGTCTCCCTTTTCTCTTGCTGGATGGAGCTGTGGTTCCCTGGAGATTCATTACCTTTAGAGTAACAGGGAGCCAGGGTGGTCCCTCACCTCTTACTTTCCTCAGCTTTGGGACTGAAAGTTTACATTGTTCTGATCAAAAACACAGAAACTTCCAATGAAGTTTAATTGTAACAAAGAAACACAATTGTTAAAGCATTCAGATACTTTTGTTGAGTGCTTATTGTGTGGCAGGTACTGCTGTAGATGCTGGAGACATAAAGGCAGAATACTGTGGGGAAGACAGACACTAAAACAATCACACAAATAATTATCACTGTGACTAGAGTTCTGAGGAAGAGCCCATAAGAGATCCTGACCCAGACTGGAGGATGAGTGTCTTAGTCTGCTTAGGCTGTTATAACAAAATATTAAATACAACAACTGGGTGGCTTAAACAACAGAAGCTTGTTTCTCATAGCTCTCGAGGCTGGAAACTCCCAAGGCAAGGTGCCAGCTGATTTGGTGTCTGGTGAGGGTCTGCTTCCTGGTTCGCAGATGATCACCTTCTTCTTCTTTTTTTTTTTTTAGACAGAGTCTCACTCTCACCCAGGCTGGGGTGCAATGGTTCGATCTTGGCTCACTGCAACCTCTGTCTCCCGGGTTCAAGCGATTCTCCTGCCTCAGCCTCCTGAGTGGCTGGGATTACAGGTGCACACCACCATGCCTGGCCAATTTTTTGTATTTTTTAATAGAGACAGGGTTTCACCCTGTTGCCCAGGCTGGTCTTGAACTCCTGAGCTCAGGCAATCCACCTGCCTTGGCCTCCCAAAGTGCTAGGATTACAGGCATGAGCCAGATGACTACCTTCTTGCTGTATCTTCACATGGTGGAGAGAGCATGGGCTCTGTTTCCTTTGTCTTCCGATGAGGGCACCAATCTCATCATGGGGCCTCTGCCTTCATGACCTCATTTACATCTAATTACCTTCCAAAGGCCCCATCTCCAAATACCATGGCATTAAGGATTAGGGCTTCAACATATGAATTTTGGTGTCACAAACGTTCAGTCCATAACAATAAGGGAAGATGTTTCTGATGATGTTGTATTAAGCTGAGACTTGAAGAATGAGTTGGAGTATGGGGACTAATTAATCATTTATTGAACACACGTTTCTTGAGCACCTACTATGTGCTAGGTATTGTACTATATATATATGCACTGAGGATGACTATGAGTGGCAAATGAAACAGACATGTTGCCCTATCCCTATGGAGCTTACTCTCCATTGGTGGAATCAAGTAAGGAGACCTCGGGACAGTTCCCATATTGGTCCTTGGTCCATTTAAGCTAAAACTACTTTGTAATCCCACTGTCTTTCTTTGGTCACCAAAGTGTTTTTAGACCAGGTAAAACCTGTAGACCTTCAATAGAAAACTGGCTGATAGAAGGTGATGGCAATAAGAGGTATGATTTCAGGGGCCAATGCTGTGTTTAAAAAGGCACATTAGTGACTGGGTTTCAGATACCTGTTTTTAAAAAATTAGTGTGTTAATTTGGCTAGGGTGCCCCTCCCTGGGTGCCTGGCTATCCTTGATGTGGCAGGGTGGTTAGGGTTGGCAGCCTGCCTCCTAAACAGCTTGTCACCTTGTGTCAATGGCTTGTGTCGTCACCGTACTCCTGGTGACAGTCACAACTGCACAGTGACCTATTGGAAAGAGGCCCAGAGAGCTGAACAGATGTGTGTAGGGAGTGCATGTAGCACACACAGATTGCACCTACTGGGACCTGCTTTTAGAAGTTGTATTTCTTCTACTCTGTGCCCTGGCTAGAAAAAAAACAAAATGAATGAATGAATGAATGAATGATTAAATAAATAAATAGTATTTCTCCTCTGTCCAGAGTAGTAAAGGCCTGGCTTTCTGAGCCCTGTGGCTCTCAGGTCATGATCACCCCTCTGTGGACACCTGCTGCAGGATAGTGAAAAATGGAAACTCCCCTGTGTGACTAAGAATCCTTGCTTGTCTTCCCCATTGGTTCTTGAGGAGGCCAGTTTTATGACAATACACTTCTTGAACACCCCTCTTTGCTATAAATTAAACGATGAGAACGAGGGTTGGACAGTGGGACAACAATCCTAATGCCACTGGAAACTGTTGTGAAGAGTTCCTTACCCCAGTCAACATGCATATCCCAAGTTTTGTGTGCCCTGTGGATGTAGATATCTAAAAAGAACTGACCCTGCCACTTCCTAAGTCAGCTTCTCCTACTGACTGCTCCATTTCTGTGATATCAACATCTTCCTAATTACCTAGACTCCATACCTGGGAATCTCTTTCAAGTATGTTTTTTCTTCCAATCATTTTCTTTCATTACCCAAGCCCTATCAGGTCTGACTGCAATATCTCTTCATACTTTTTCTTGTTAGATTGCCATGGGTACTAAAGTATTTCCTTTACATTTTTGTTTTACTTTTTTATTACAGAAATTTTAAACATGTACAAAAGTAGACAGATTGGCAGGGCGGAGTGCCTCATGCCTGTAATCCCAGTACTTTGGGAGGATCACCTGAGGTCGTGAGTTCGAGACTAGCCTGGCCAACATGGTGAAACCCTGTCTCTACTAAAAATACAAAAATTAGCCGGGCATGCCGGCACGTGCCTGTAATCCCAGCTACTCAGGAGGCTGAGGCAAGAGTATCGCTTCAACCTGGGAGGCGGAGGTTGCAGTGAGCCATGATTGTGCCACTGCACGGCAGCCTGGGTGACAGACCAATACTCCGTCTCAAAAAAAAAAAAAAAAAGTAGACATATTTTGTAATAAACCTCCATATATCAATGTAGTCATCACCTAGCTTTAACAATGATCAAGTCATACCTGTTTCACCTAGACCACCACCAACTCCCCTCCTCCTTTCACTATTCTGAAGCAAATCCCAGACATCATATCATTTTCTCTGTAAATATTTTAGTATATATTAAAGCAAGAGTAATTTTTAAAATATAAATTTACTTTTAAAAACTGAAAATGCTTCATTAATTATTAAGAGCTGTTATTTTTATTTTTATTGTTTTAACTATTAACATGATTGGACATCTTTTAATTTATTTATTGGCCCTTGAAATTTGCTTTTTTCTGAAGTGTCTATGCATATCTTTATCTCATTTGTTTATCAGATTGTTTGTCTTTGTAAATTATGGATAATAACCCTTTATTTGTAATATGTATTCTCTACTCCACCCTCTTCCTATATACCCATTCAAACCTGTTCATGTAGTTATATTTCCTTGACCCCCGATGAAATCTAGGACAAGTCTAGTGATTTTTCTGGTCACTCCTATATAATTTTAAAAGTCCTCTATTAACTATCAGTCCATAGAATAGTGTTATTAGTGTTATTAAACTGTCCAATTCTATGTAATTATTAAAATTCTGAACTTCATTTAAAGTTAAAACTTACTCTTTCCTCCACCTAGAGCTTGTTTCAGGCAAGACGTCTTCAGAGAGAAGTGGTGTGTGTTGTTGGCCTTATCTGTCTTGACTGCAAGCACATCTGCTCCTTACCTGTGACTTCTCCCTCCCTCAGGGCTATGTAGATGGGGGAGAGGTGGCAGGTAGGAGATGGAGAACCAAGAGGAAATGGAAGGTTGCATGGACAAAGGTGGTACTGGTGGTAGTGGTAAGAAATAGTAGGGTTCTGTATATACTTTGAAGGTATAACCCACATAATTTGCTAATGGATTGGTGGTAGGATATTGGAGAAAGAGGCGAGTCAAAAATTACATAGTTTTGGGTTTTTATTGATCTGAGATCTGTATTTTTATTGTGGTAAAAAACACATGACACAAAATGTATTATTTTAAGCATTTTTAACTATTCAGTTAAATGGCACTAAGTGAATTCACATTGTTGGGCAATCATCACCAGTATCTAACTCCAGAACTTTTTTATCATCCCAAACTGAAACTCTGGACATGGGCAAATCGCTTGAAGACCAGCCTGGCCATCATGGTGAAACCACATCTCTACTAAAAATACAAAAATTAGCCTGGCATAGTGGTGCATGCCTGTAATTTCAGCTACTCGGGAGGCTGAGGCACAAGAATCACTTGATCCTGGGAAGCAGAGGTTGCAGTGAGCTGAGACCACACCATGCATTCCAGCCTGGGAGATAGAGTGAGACTCTATCTTTAAAAAAAAAAAAAAAAAATCGAGACCAAACTGAAACTCTATACCCATTAAACAATAAATCCTCCATTCCTCCTTGACCTGGGTCCTGGTAACCACCATTCTACTTTCTATCTCTGAAATTGACTATTCTAGGTACCTCATATAAGTATAGTTATACAATATTTCTGTGATTGGTTTATTTCACATTGTATAATGTTTTCTAGGCTCATCTATGATTTAATATTTGTTTATTACAGATAGTATGCATCAGAATTTCATTCCTTTTGAGGCTAAGTAATATTCCACTGTACGTATATGTCACATTTTATTTTTCCATTCATCTGTTGTTGGGCATTTTTTTAAACCACCTTTTGGCTATTGTGAACAATGATGCTGTGAACACAGGTGTACAAAGATCTATTCAAGCCCCTGCTTTCAATTCTTTTGGGTACTAACACAGAAATAAAATGGCTGGATTTTATGGCACATCTATGTTTAATTGTTTTACGAACCACCATCCTGTTTTCCACAGTGACTGTATCACTTTACATTTCCACTAGCAATGTGCATATGAAAGAGTTCTAATTTCTTTACATTTTTTTCCAGTCTTATAAGAAAGTATAGATGATTTCTGTACCTTCTTTTCTCCTTTCTTTCTTCTTCTTTCTCTCTCTCTCTTTTTTTTTTTGAGACAGGGTCTTGCTCTGTCACCCAGGCTGGAGTGCAGTGGTGCAATCATGGCTCACTGTAGCCTCAAACTCCTGGGCATAAGAAATTCTCTCACCTCAGCTTCCTGAGTAGCTGGGACCACAGGGACACACCACCATGGCCAGCTAATTTTTGTAGTTTTTTTTTTGTAGAGATGGGGTCTCACTGTGTTGCCCAGTTGCCCAGGCTGGTCTTGAATGCCTGGCCTCAAATGATCCTCCTGTCTTTGCCTTCCAAGGAGTTAGGATTACAGGGATGAACCACTGCAATTCTAACTCCTTGGAAGTGGCCACTCCACATTCTTGACAACATTTTTTATTTTCTGTTTTTTTTTAATTAAAAAAATAGCCATCCTAATTGGTGTGAAGTGGTATCTCATTGTGGTTCTGATTTGCATTGCCCTAATGATTAAGTGATGTTGCACTTTTCGTATACTTATGGACCATTTGTAGAATCAGGTTGTTTGCTTTTTGTTTTTGAGTTATATTAGATATGTAACCCGATCTTGAGGTTTTTCTATAGTAATTTGTCTAATCAAGTTTTCCATTTCTCCTTAGGTCAGTTGAAAAAAAATTTTTTTCTGGGAAAATTTCCTCTTGGTTTTCAAAATGGTTGTTGAAGAGTTACATGTGATATTTTCTTACACATTATCATTTTCTACCCTGAATTATATTATTTGCATACTTCATATTGTCTTTGTTAGATTTCATATTCTTCAAAGGTATAGATTATTATCTACCAGACCACACATTTACTTGAACATGACTTTTGTGTAATAATTACTTTGGAAGAATTAATGTTAATTGATTTGGTTACTTATTTACTATTTGTTCATTTATGGATATGACTTATCTTTGTTTTCAGCAATAGTGAATATCTTGGTAATAAATTGCAATAAGTTAAACACTCTATTTAACTTTAAAATTTAAAATACCATTTTGAATATAAAATCTTCAAAAATACTTTTGTTGTTAACTGGTATAAAATAAAATACAAAAGGGAACGGGACAGTAGGATTATAATTAGAGGAAAAGAAGGAACATTTATTGAGGACCAGACACTATTTAAGGAATTTTACATAGAATATCTCATTAGACTTTTATTATAATTATTTGAAATGGCCATTGTCATCCTCATTTCATAGATGAGAAAACTGGGGCTAAGAGAGGTAATATAACTAGTATGTGAAAGAACCTTTATCAATAAAAATGAGGAATTTCTAGGAATTTAAATACTAAAAGAGCATAAATAGCTTATATGCAAAGATATTAGCTTTAGCATTTTGATGTCTTGCTAATTTATTTCTGTAACAGGATTATCAGTGTTAAATGAGGACAGTACTAATAGATAACTGTTCTTTCCCCTGAGGATGTTGGAGAAACAGACACAAAGCAATCAATCATCACACAAGTAATTTTTAAGAATCTGTATGGTCTATGACAATGGATTGACACTTAAGACTTTTAGTAGGTTACAGAGCTAGTTTCTGGTTTCAAAGAACTTCTATTTTGTTGGAAGCCAGGCAGATACAGATGGAATGAACAGAAATAATCAAATCCACTAATTAATAGTGCCAGAGAGTCCAAAGAGTTTATGCTGAATGGCATAGTGACTGATCCCATAGAAACATATCATGTACAAACATATCATTGGGGCTTTTTCTGAATGGGAAAGGCTCAGTTGTTTCAAGGGGCCTATATTCTCTTAGCTTGTCTGGGGATACTGAGCTTCAGTTTTTTTTGTTACACAGCTTTATAAGAGGAGCTTTCTCACCTGCTCCCTAAACACCTGCTTCACCTGTTTCTTCTTCAGGGTGTAGATGAAGGGATTGAGCATCGGGGCCACCACGGTGTTAAGCAATGCCACCACCTTGTTCCTGTCTTCCTTCTGGTCACTTTTGCCTGACCGGATATACATGACGATGCAGCTGCCATAGAAGAGAAACATGACAATGATGTGGGAAGAGCAGGTGGAGAAGGCTTTCTGCTTCTCTTTGTTTAAGGGGATGTGCAGAATGGTGTGGAGGATGTGGCCATAGTAAGTGGCCGTCACGGACAGAGTGCCCAGTAAGCTGATGTTGGCTATAACAAAACCCAGGAGCTCTATCAGAGTTGTGTCTGCACAAATGAGTTCCAGGAGGGGAAAGTTGTCACAGAAGAAATGGTTAATGATGTTGGGGCCACAGAATGGCTGCTGAAGGACGAGGAAACTTGGAACAATGATGAGAAGGAATCCTGTCATCCACGAACAGAGGACTAGCTGGACACAGACCCTTTGGCTCATGATGGTGGCATAACGCAAAGGGTTACATATGGCCACGTACCTGTCAAAGGATGTCACCGCCAGGAGGAAGAACTCTGTGGTACCCAAGAAAAAATAGAGGAAACTTTGCAGGAAGCAGCCTGGGAGGGAGACGGTCTTGTATCCTGTGAGGATGTTGGTTAGCACCTTGGGGAAGATGACTGAAGTGAACCAGATCTCCAGGACAGCAAAGTTGTGGAGGAAGTAGTACATGGGGGTGTGGAGGCGCCTGTTCATGAGGGTGATGACCATGATAAGCAGGTTCCCCAGCAGTGTGAGGAGGTAGGTCAGGAGGAGCCCCAGGAAGATGAGCATCTGCAGCTCACAGGCCTCTGAGAGCCCCAGCAGGACAAACTCGGTGACGGTGGTGCGGTTCCCGATGGCTCCTCTGACCTCTGCTGGGGAGGGCCGATCAAAGGTGTTCAGCAACAGGAATCGTTATGTTGGGGACCTGAGGACAACCTGGAACTGAAAGGAGAGGGGGCTGAAAATGTACTTTATTTCTGTGAAGGATGTATCTTCCCACTACTGACTACTCAGGCTTATCTGCAGAGCCTCTGGGGTTACCTGTTTCATGTATGCTTTCTGGTGCATCTGTGTGTTAGACGAGAGAGTGGTGATGTGCAAGGTGGCCCAATTAAGGTTCAGAACCAAAATGTATCCTTTCTTACTTTTTGTGACCAAAACTTTTATCCTGATTTCTCAATGAATCCCTTTGCCTATACTAATATTACCTGCTTTCAATAACTTTTGTTCTTGTGTTTACACCAATATTGGGTCTTCATCCATAAAGAGTTCATATTCGAGGGTGTTGCTGTTTAAACATTGCCAGGATCTTTGATAACTTTCACTAGTTTTTGGATTAATAAAAAAGAGTAGAGGAAATCTGTGAGAGAAAAGCACAACTCTCACAAATCAAATAAGGAAAAATCCAAGTAGCATCTGCATAAATCAACACTCCTTAATGGGAGTTTGATATTCAACATTTTTTTTTTTTTTTTTTTTTTTGAGACGGGGTTTCGCTCTTTTTGCCCAGGCTGGAGTGCAATGGCGCAATCTCAGCTCACCGCAACCTCTGCCTCCTGGGTTCAAGGAATTTTCCTGCCTCAGCCTCTCGAGTAGCTGGGATTACAGGTATGCGCCACCATGCCTGGCTAATTTTTGTATTTTCAGTAGAGACGGGGTTTCTCCATGTTGATCAGGCTGGTCTTGAACTCCCAACCTCAGGTGATCCACCCGCCTCGGCCTCCCAAAGTGCTGGGATTACAGGCGTGAGCCACCATACCTGGCCGATATTCAACATTCTGAATGACCTGTTCCCAAGGTTCTTCTTTCATTATATCCTTCCACAAACTCTGAGCTTTGGATATAATAGATTCTTTGCAATATTTTGATTTTTTATCCATTTTCATACAACTGTGTGTTTGCTCATGGCACTCTTTCAGTTTGGAATCATCAGCCTTTCAAGTCCTATTTATCCTTTAAGTCTTTCCTCAATAAATGCTTTCTTTTCTATAAAGCCTTCTCTTCCAAATAAATGTCTTTCCTCTATACCTCTCATAATTTTATTATGTATCACCTTGTTTTTATTGTATTGTTATAGCTATTTTTGACTTCTTGCTCACTGAGTCAATAATTTCTTTATTAACCTTTGTATTTTCTACAGTAATTAAAACAAGTTTCTTGAAGTAATCAGCTTTAACAGACGTTTATTGAATGAGTGAGCTACACCTCAAATGTCTTGATAGGTGGATTGGGTGGGTGTTTGACACACAAATGGTTGAGGACATGTCATTTATGTAGCATTTCCTAAGGGTCAGCAACCTTGCCGGCAGCATGCCAACCGTCTGAAATTGGTCCATCTGGAGAGAGTTTGTTTTTCCTCACAACAAGGTGGAAGCATTGCCCCACAATCATTCTCTGGAGGGAGAGTCTACATCTGTAAGACGGTCTGGAGTTTGAGTGAGACAGAGGTCTGGTTGGGTTTACTAGAGAGCTTCCAGCAGCAGAAAACCCAAAAAACAAAAACCTTTAAAAGGTTTTGCCTTCTTTTGAGCACAGGCTACATTACTCTAAGTCATTCCATAAACGACCCTTATCTCTAACACTTGCTGACAGTTATTAAAGAACACAAAATTGTTGACTAGCCTTTGAGGATATAACTAGGGCTATTTCTCGTGGGCTAATTCTAGGCTTCACATTGTCTAGATCCATAAACAATTGGAAAAAGAGGTTTCTGTAGCCTCATCTTTTTGTTCAAAGATGAGCCCAGGTGGCCCATGACAAAAGCAGAATCCAACATGAACATGATGCCCGGAAACATCATCAGGAACTAATAGGATGAGTATTAGAGTATTATTTAGGCAAGTCCTGGGTGGTGCACTTTGGGAGAAACATAGGAACAGAGATTAAGGTGATAAAGAGCCAGATGTGAATGGGACTAGAAGAAAAAGCTCCAAGTTCATGCTGAGTCATGAGCTTAGCACAGATAAAGGCATTGTGACCAGCCAAGGAATAGCATCTAGCCGGGGACGCTGATGAACTCTTTTTTTCTTCCCGTTTTAAAGCAGAGGTCACTAGTTCTTGGTTTTCCAGATACAAAGTAAATTAGGCCACTTCCTGAATCCCAGGCATTTCCTCCTTTATCCTACATGCTTGATGAGTGAAGGGGAGACTTGCTCGGCAGCCTGAGAGCCTGGATGTGGCTGCATCATCTACTTTAGACCATTCATTGTTTTTAGGGTCAGTTGTGTAGTGCCCCATGGAAAAGTATGCATGCCCTGGAGATGTGACCTGCCACGGTAGGAACTCAGGCTCTTTTTTTTTTTTTTTGGCCCAGGCTGGAGTGCAGTGGCATAATCTCGGCCTACTGCAACATCTGCCTCCTGGGTTCAAGCGATACTCCTGCCTCAGTCTCCCGAGTAGCTGGGACTACAGATGTGTGCTACCATACACGGCTAATTTTTGTATTTTTAGTAGAGACAGGGTTTCACTAGGTTGGCCAAGCTAGTCTCAAACTCCTGGCCTCAGGTGACCCACCGTTCTCAGCCTCCCAAAGTGCTGGTATTACAGGCGTGAGCCACTGTGCCTGGCCTTCATGCTCTTCTACTACACTTAGAAGGAGGATGAGATCTTCTCCTTCAAAACAAAAGCATTTGGAGTTTCACCCAGACTCCATGTTGTCCAGAGCTTTGTGTCTTCCAAGGGGACAGTTACATAGAGCACAGAGTGGCACAACATTGGGCAGATCAGGCCAGGCAAAGTCCGTCAGTGCAAGTCAGTAATATAATGGCTCTGACTGAATAAACATTGGCTTACCCACTGCTGTGTTCCAGCATTGACTTGGGTGGTGGGGCTCAAGTTACAAATGACACCCAGTGCCTGCCCTTGATGTGCCAGACCTTCTGACAAAATATAAAAACAAGTGCCAGTAAGAGGAGGGTTTGAGGAAGCAACTGCTGCTCTGCCAGCCCCTGAAGTGCCAAGGTGGAGATTACCTGGCAGGTCCAGGGTCAGGTGTCTACCAGTCCTCCGGGGGAGTCCCAATCAGGCCATTCCAAACACACTGCTCACAAGACTGCAGGAGATAACTGGTTCTCACCGTTATTTCCTGAGGTTGCAATGTTGTCTGTTGGCTCTAAATGCTGGTCCTATACTGTTGGTGTGAGATCTGTATCTCTCATGAATTTGATGGCATTTTCTAAGAACACCTGTTCTCTTACAAAACTTCCTGAGTGGGCAGATGCATTCCCTGGTCACTCAGAGTAGAATAGCTTCTTTGGAGCCATCATTCAATGCAAAGGGTCTGAAGAGTCTAGAGTGTTTCAAAATCTTCATTTTTCAGTAAGCTCCTTCTGAAATAAACATCTTTTTGTGAAGGTGATATCAGGGCTGGAAGATTTGGGTTGCAGTTTTGTTTTCTTAAGGGATCTATTCATCTCCCTAGTTTAACGGGACTTGGGATCCCCAGAGAGTTAGTCTAATGAGCCCCACTCAGCCTCTTTCCAAGTCTCTTGGCTGTTATTTACTACAACTTTGCAAACAAAACTTTCTGTTGTTTGTTCAGATCGAGAATAACAACTACTTTTAGTTAAAGTAATAAATCCAGGCTGGGCATGGTGGCTCATGCCTGTAAGCCAGCACTTTGGGAGGCTGAGGCGGGGGAAGCACTGGAGGCCAGGAGTTTGAGACCACACTGGCAACATAGCGAGACTCTGTCTCTACAAAAATTAAAAAAAAAATCAAATTATGCATCCAAAATAGGGGAGTCCTGTGTAACACTAGGCAGTCTTATTGTTCTAGGGATATAAGGAACCATCACAAGTAATGCAGAACTCTGGCCAGTCCTGTCCTGCAGGACCCCTTCCCTCCCAGGGCTGGGACATGGTTGAAGATGCAGAACGAGAGAGAGGGATAAAATGCAAGAAAGTGAAAAAGCTGCAATTAAATGTCTTTTTCCTTTGGTTAAAAATATAAAAGCATTTGGTAAAAAGGATCAGAAGTCCACGTTCAAGGCATCGTTAAGAAAGTGGGAAAAAAGAATGAAACATACGTAGGCTTGATTCTCAAGCAGGCTGCACAATTGGGCTCATCGACAATAACCAAGACTTCTTGGTTATTCAATTTTTAATGCTGTGTATGAAAAAATAAAGCAGATTTAAAAAAATAGATTTATGTTTTAGATGAGTTTTAGGGTCACAGAGAAATTGAATGGAAGTTATAGAGATTTCCCATACATTCCCTGCACCTACACATGCATAAGCATAAATACATATTTCTTATTTAAGAAATTATACTTACACATTTCTTTGTTTTAGAGATAGGGTCTCACTCTGTCACCTATGCTGGAGTGCAGTGGTGCAATCATAGCTCATTGAAGCTTTGAACTCCTAGGCTCCAGTGATCCTCCTGGCTCAGTCTCCCAAGCAGTTGGGATTACAGGCATGAACCACCACACCTGGCTAAGCAGATTATTATTATTATTTTTTGAGACAGAGTCTCGCTCTGTCACCCAGGCAGGAGTGCAGTGGCACAATCTCTGCTCACTGCAACCTCTGCCTCCTGGGTTCAAGCAATTCTCCTGCCCCAGCCTCCCGAGTACAGGCGTGTGCCACCACACTTGGCTAATTTTTGTATTTTTAGTAGAGACGGAGTTTCACCATGTTAGTCAGGCTGGTCTTGAACTCCTGACCTCAAGAAACCTGCCCACCTTGGCCTCCCAAAGTGCTGGGATTACAGGTGTGAGCCACCATACCCGGCCCTCCTAAGCAGATTATTTTTAATGCCATTTTACCACACTATAGAAGCAAGTAATCCTATAAGATAGAAAGTTTGGAAACTCTAGTAAAATATATACATTTTTAAATCCCTCATTCATGACCCCAACTCAATACCTTTAACACTTTAATTTTCCATCAGATTATTTTTCTGATGCATTTTTTTACATGAGCGTGATTGTATTTTACATGCCTTTACTACTCAAAAAGTGGTATGTAGACCAGCAGCACTGGCATTATTTCTGTTAAAAAAGCAGAATCCCGGGCATCACTTTAGTCCTCCTGAATCAGAAGCTGTATTTTAACAAGATCTCTGGGTGATTGATTAGTATCACACTGTATTTACCTATATATTTTTATTCTGCTTTTTTTTCATTTAAACCAGCAATAGAGGTGTTTTTCATGTAATTAAAGATTTCACATAAATATAATTTTAAATGCTGGATTTATCATTAGTTTACATAACCATTCCCTTTTCACACTTAGGTCGTTTCCAATTTGTCATTATTAAAGTAGGACTTGGATAAATATCTTTGTATATAGAACATTTTCCATATTTGAGATATTTCCTTAAAACAAATTCTTAGAACTGGAATTACTAGTCCAGAGGAAACTAGTTTTTAAGGCGTTTGATATCTTGCCATATTGACACAAACTGCAGTATTCGAACGGCAGCTTAGTATAGAACAATGGTTTTCAGCTGGGGCTTGTTGCATTACCCACACCTGTCAAAAGTTTTCAAGTCATCTATATCACTGCACCACCTCCTTTTTGACACTGAGAATCACTGGTAAGGAAGAAAGAATGTGACTTTGGGGCAGTGATTTGCTGGCAAATGTTTAACAACAGGCCCTCAGGAAAACAAAAGGTGCCTTGATTTGTAGCATTTGAGATTTCTATGGTGTAAATACTTTCATTCTGGCTAATTTTATTTACTTATTGTTTTCCTGAGACTGAGTTTCACTCTTGTTCCCCAGGCTGGAGTGCAATGGTACGATCTTAGCTCACTGCAACATCTGCCTCCCGGGTTCAAATGATTCTGCTGCCTCAGTTTCCCAAGTAGCTGGGATTACAGGTGCCTGCCACCACCCCCAGCTAATTTTTGCATTTTTAGTAGAGATGGGGTTTTGCCATGTTGGCCAGGCTGGTCTTGAACTACTGACCTCAGGTGACCTGCCTGCCTCGGCCTCCCAAAATGCTGGGATCACAGGCGTGAGCCACCGTGCCCCACTCTGGCTGATTTTTAGCTACCAATGTGATGTTACTAAATGCAGACCTGGCAAGAAATGTGCACAATCAGCTCTCAAAAACTGGTAGAAGCTGACTCCAGCACACAATCAACACACCCTCAATGCATGGCATGGCATGCCATTTGTCTCTTACATGTATGTTTGTATGTATGTATTTATTCATTGCCTTCCACCCACATTCCAAGCTCTCATTCTTTTGCCCTATAAGAGGTCACTGTAATTGAATTTGTATGTGTCTATGTAAAACATATAAAGTATATTTTTGTTGTATGTAAAAGTTATTATATAGTTCTTGTTCTTTTTCTTACTCTTTTTACTCTGCAGTGTACTATGAAGACTTATTGATATGCATACTTTTAGTTTGATGTTTCTAATTGCAGCATATTATTCCATAGTGTGCATTACCACATTTTATTGATCCATTCTCCCAGTGATGGTCATCTGGATTGCCAACAATGTCCTACAACAAGCGTCTTTACACAAGTACCTTATGGATGTATGGCAGTTTCCTGGGATATGTACATGTGAGTAGGATAGCTGGGCTATAAGGTGTATGCATTGACTTGACTAAGCACTGCTAGGATGCATTTGTGTCTCTTAGGTGAGCCTACATTCTCTCCATTGCCTTGTTGGTGTAGACAACACTAGAACAGAATTATAGCTATAGCTGTATTCCAACTTATAGCCATCATTAATATTCAGCAGTCAATTGATGACGTTAGTGGTATTAGGAAATGCATTTATATAAAGCAATACACAGGTTTTTAAACCTATATTTTATATTTTACCAATATAGGTCTTCAAATTTAGCAGAAAAGCCTAGCAATATCTATATGAGCAGTGAAAACATTTTGGTACAAGCAAGTGGAGCAAATTCACAGGGTGTGCCTGAGACTGTCAGGCTTTCAAGGAATGACCTCATATGGACTCTTCTACCCAATTCAAATCAAATAGGCCAGGTGCAATGGCTCACACCTGTAATCCCAGCACTTTGGGAGGCTGAGGCAGGCGGATCACCTGAGTTCAGAAGTTTGAGAGCAGTCTGACCAACTTAGCGAAAGCCTGTCTCTACTAAAAGTACAAAACTTAGCCAGGCGTGGTGGCAGGTGCCTGTAATCCCAGTTACCGGGGAGACTGAGGCAGAAGAATCACTTGAACCTGGGAAATGAAAGCTCCAGTGAGCTGAGACCATGCCACTGCACTCCAGCCTGGGCAACAGAGCAAGACTCAAAAAGTCTCAAGTCTCAAAAAAACAAAAACAAAAACAAATATATTTGGAGTAATGAGTCCTGTGACATTAGGCAACTTCATTATTAATGATAGACCACCCTTTCCATTTCCAGGGAAGCAAAGAGAAGCTATAAGGAAGGGGCATCACAAGGACTGAGTTCATTCACTTCCTGTCATCATTCTTTAGTGGTCTTAGATGCTGAACCTTCAAATACTTTCTTCTTCTTGCTGCTTTTCACATGCACGTAAACATGAAAAAGTCGTTTCTCTTCTTATCCTGAATCTTCTGAAGTTTACTTTCTCTCTCTTCTTTGAGAGCTGGACTTTATTAAATGGTTATTTTGTACTTACTAGGTTTCAGGCACTGGGCTAGGCACCACAAAAACAGTAGTGACTGAACATAGGCTTCTCTATGGAGCATATAGTTTACTTCTTGGAAAGAGACTTTTAAATTTATTGTCTTCACCCTTTTACCTTGTATTCGTGATTCATCCCTGGTGTCCTACAGAGTTTTGTCCTTAGGTTTCCCATTCTCTCTTGGTGATCTCATCTGTGCTTACATCTTCAACTATTACTCCTGCGTTGGTGATTCAATGTATATAATGAACACATCTCCTGAGCCCCAGAAACATCTATCCAACTATTTACTAAAGGTATCCACCTGTATGCATTAAAGCCAATATGTTGAAAGTGCTCTTCTCTTTTGCGAACATCACTGAAGTCGGAAGAGCCAAAATGAAATTCAATCCCTTTGTGACTTCTGACCAAAGTAAGAACCACAAAAGGCATTTCAATGAACCTTCCCACGTTTGCAGGAAGATAATGTCTTCCTCTCTTTCCACAGAGCTGAGACAGAAGTACAATGTTTGATCCATGCCCATCTGAAAGGATGATGAAGTTCAGGTTGTACGAGGACACTATAAAGGTCAGTAAACTGGCAAAGTAGTCCAGGTTTACAGTAAGAAATATGTCATCTACATTGAATGGGTGCAGCAGGAAAAGGCTAATGGCACAACCATCCATGTAAGAATTCACCCCAGCAAAGTGGTTATCACTAGGCTAAAACTGGACAAAGACCGCAAAATGGTCCTTGAATGGAAAGGAAAATCTCCCCAAGTAGGAAAGGAAAAGGGCAAATACAAGGAAGAAACAATAGAGAAGATGCAGGAATGAGGTAATCTTATATACAAGCTTTCATTAAAACTTGAAATGAAAAAAAGAAGGCAATATGTTGAAAGTAATTGAAGAATGTACGAGAAACCAATAAAAGTAATACTTGTTGCAGGTGGTAGTTTGGGGTGGATAGAGTCAGGGTAGAAAGCATGATTCCTTAATATGTATCTTTTTATATATTTAAAAAATCTGGGGGCGGCTGTGGTGGGTCACATCTGTAATCCCAGCACTTTGGGAAGCTGAGGCAGGTGGATCTCAAGGTCAGGATTTTGAAACTAACCTGGCTAACACGGTGAAACCCTGTCTCTACTAAAAATACAAAAATTAGCCGGGTGTGGTGGTGGGCATCTGTAATCCCAGCTACTTGGGAGGCTGAGGCAGAAGAATTTCTTGAACCTGAGAGGCAGAGGTTGCAGTGAGCTGAGATCATGCCACTGCACTCCAGCCTGGGTGACAGAGCATGACTCCATCTTGGAGGAGGGGAAAAAAAAAAATCTGGGAAATCCTAGACAGAACAATTAGGCAAGAGAAAGAAACAGACATCCAAACAGGAAAAGAAGTCAAACTATCTTTCCTCAGATGATATTATTCTCTACCTAGAAAACCCTACAGACTCTGCCAAAAGGCTAATGGAACTGATAAATGACTTCAGTAATGTTTCAGGACACAAAATCAATGTATAAAAATCGTTTGCATTTCTATATACCAATAATGTTCAAGCTGAGAACCAAATCAGAGCACAATCCCATTTACAATAGCCACACAAAAAATAAAATACCCAGGAATACATCTAACCAAGGAGGTGAAAAGTCCCAAGGAGAACTACAAAACACTGCTCAAAGAAATCATAGATGACACAAACAAACGGCAAAACATTCCACACTCATGGACTAGAAGAATAAATATCATTAAAATGACCACAGTACTCAAAGCAATCTATAGGTTCAATGCTATTCTGATCA
Organism: Chlorocebus sabaeus; assembly: GCF_047675955.1. NCBI lineage: Eukaryota > Metazoa > Chordata > Mammalia > Primates > Cercopithecidae > Chlorocebus > Chlorocebus sabaeus. Next base: position 1,660,033 of record NC_132932.1, read on the forward strand.
ATGTCCTTTCTCACAGAACTAGAAAAAGCTATTCTAAAATTCATATGGAAGCAAAAAAGGGCCCAAATAGCCAAAGCAATCCTAAGCAAAAGGAACAAAGCTATCAGTACCACATTACCTGACTTCAAAATATACTGTAAGGCTACAGTAAGCAAAACATGGTACAGTACAAAAACAGACACATAGACCAATGGAGCAGAATAGAAAATCATAAATAAAGCCACACCCCTACATCCATTTGATCTTCAACAAAGTTGACAAAAATAAGCAATGGGGAAAAGACTCCCTATTCAATAAAGGGTGCTGGGATAGCTGGCTAGCTATATGCAGAAGAATGAAACTGGACTCCTACCTTTTACCATGTACAAAAATTAACTCAAGATGGATTAAATACTTAAATATAAAAGCTTAAACTATAACAATTCTAGAAGAAAACCTAGGAAACATCATTCTGGACATCAGCCTTAGGAATGAATTTATTACTAAGTCCTCAAAAGCAATTGCAACAAAAACAAAAATTGACAAGTGGGACCTAATTAAACTAAAGAGCTTCTGCACAGCAAAAGAAACTATCAACAGACTAAACAGACAGCCTACAGAATGGGACAAAATATTCACAAACTATGCAGCCGACAAAGATCTAATATCCAGAATCTGTAAGAAACTCAATTCAACAAGCAAAAAACAAATAACCCAATTAAAAACTGGGCAAAAGACATGAACAGACACTTCTCAAAAGAAGACTTACAAGCAGCCAACAAACATGAAAAAAATGCTCAACATCACTAATTATCAGAGAAATTCAGATCAAAACCACAAAGAGATACTATCTCATACCAGTCAGAAAGGCTATATTAAAAAGCCAAAAAACAACAGATGCTGGTGAGGCTGCAGAGAAAATAGAACACTTATACAGCATTGGTAAGAATGTAAATTAGTTCAGTCACTGTGGAAAGTTTTTTGAAGATTTCTCAAAGAACTTACAACAGAACTGACATTCAACCCAGCAATCCCATTACTGGGTATATATCCAAGAGAAAATAAATTGTTTTACCAAAAAGATATGCATTTGCATGTTCATTGCAGCACTACTCACAATAGCAAGGACATGGAGTCAACCTAGGTGCCCACTGACAGTGGATTGGTTAAAGAAAATATGGTACCTATACACCAAAGAATGCTATGCAACCATTAAAAAGAATGAAATCATGTTTTTCTGCAGCGACATGGATGCAGCTGGAGGGCATTATCCTAAGTGAATTAAAGCAGAAACAGAAAACCAGGATGGGTGTGGTGGCTTGTGCCTGTAATCCCAGCACTTTGGGAGGCCAAGGCGGGTGGATCACGAGGTCAGGAGATCGAGACCATCCTGGCTAACACAGTGAAACCCCGTCTCTACTAAAAATACAAAAAATTAGCCGGGCGTGGTGGTGTGTGCCTGTAGGAGCTGGGGAGGCTGAGGCAGGAGAATGGAGTGAACCCAGGAGGCGGAGCTTGCAGTGAGCCGAGATGGTGCCACTGCACTCCAGCCTGGGCAACAGAGCGAGATTCCGTCTCAAAAAAAAAAAACAAAAAACCCACAAATATTGCATGATCTCACTTATAAGTAGGAGCTAAACACTGGACACACATGGACACAAAGATGGAAAAAATAGACACTGGGGACTACAAGATAGGGGAGGCAGGAAGTGGCGGAGAGGGTGGAAAAACTACCTATCAGGTACTATGCTCACTACCTGGGTGGTGGTTCAGTCACACCCCAAACCTTAGCACCATACAATTCACCCATGTAACAAATCTGCATGTGTTATCTCCTGAATCTAAAATAAAAGTTGAAATTCTTTTAAAAATAATAATAAAAATTCAAAATCTGAACCAAGTGAACCATTAAAATGAAATGATTGATGAATGAAAAAAATGTGAATGTATCAATCTCCTGCCCACCCCAGCCCTGACCACTTCTGCCCAAACCTGCCCTTCCTCATGTGTTCTTTTGTATGTGAATGGTATCATCATTTCCTTGGTCACTCAACCCAGGATTTTGGGAGTTACCCTAAATTCCTTTTTCTCTTTCACTCTCTTACCCCAAGTTCTATAATTTTGCCTCAAAAATAGCTTGTAAATGAACTCCCTCCTTTTTTCCCATCCCCACTGTCATTGCCTTAACTTGGGCTCTTTTATTTCTTATCTGGATTTTAATATTCTTCTCACTTTAGTTCTTCACATTCTGCTAGAGTGGTCTTTAAAAACACAAAACAGATTATACTATTTTCCAGCCTAAAATTATATGATGCCTGTAAATAATCTTCGGGCTGCAATGTAGCTTTCTAGTATGGTATCCTTTTGATCCTGGCTCACCTACTGCTCCTCTCTGTTCTCCCATCCTCTTCCTTACACAACCTAGTCTCCAACCACACCACTTGAAAGTTTCTCTTGAAAGTTATCACATTCTCTTGGGCTTCCATGCCTTTGCATATGCTGTTCTTCCCACTTGAAATGCCTTCCTGACCTTGGCCAAAAGCAGGTTGAGTTTTTCACTGGAAAACTTTTCTAAGTACTTCCCCCTTCCCTCCACCCAATCATATTTCTCTTGTCTATAAATAGTTCTAATATTGCACTGAATACTGTGTCATCACTGCTGTGTTTTTTTCTTCGTATCCATCTACTAACAATGTGACCCTGGACACATCTTGACAGCAGGAATTTAACCACATTTTTCTTTGTATTTCCAGCATGTGGCACAAGTACCTATATGGTAGCATCATATAGGTTGAAATGTTAACCATGATTTTTTTTTTATAAGCCACTGTGTGGAAAACCATGATTTTTTTTTTTTTTTTTTTTTTTTTTTTGAGACGGAGTCTCGCTCTGTCGCCCGGGCTGGAGTGCAGTGGCCGGATCTCAGCTCACTGCAAGCTCCGCCTCCCAGGTTCACGCCATTCTCCTGCCTCAGCCTCCCGAGTAGCTGGGACTACAGGTGCCCGCCACCTCGCCCGGCTAGTTTTTCGTATTTTTCAGTAGAGACGGGGTTTCACCATGTTAGCCAGGATGGTCTCAATCTCCTGACCTCGTGATCCGCCCGTCTCGGCCTCCCAAAGTGCTGGGATTACAGGCTTGAGCCACCGCGCCCGGCCCGAAAATCATGATTTTTTATGAGTATTTCTTATTCCTCCCAGTTTGGGTAGGTAGACTGGGAAAGAAATGCTGCAGAAGGAAGAGTAAAGCCTTTTTGAAGTTTAAGACTCATGGTGTGGAAAAAACCTGATGGGTCAGAACATGTCTTTTTACTTCCTCAGATTCTGCACACTAGGGAGAAAGAGGAGACTTGAAAGAGAAGAAAGGACAGTTCAGAGCTAGTGGGGCCCCAGGAAGGGACATAGTACTCTGCCTTTCCCAATTCCTGGCTGAGTCTGAAAGGGGAAATGATAGAACCACACATAGAGTTGTGGTTCTGAGAACAGAAAATAAACTTGTGATTTGCTTTCTGGAAAGGGCCTTCAGGCAATGGTAATGCCACAGAGGAGAAGAGGACACACAAGGTTTCTAGGCAAGTGGGATTTTCAAGAGCATCAAGGAGTCTTCTGCAGCTCAGAGGTGCAGAAATAGAGTAATGAAGTCTAGAGTGCCTGAGACAGGTAAAGAAGTAGCAGGGAGAGCCACCCAAGTTTCAAGGACCTCACTGAGAAGAATGAGGAGTCATGCACCAGCTACCTGTGTGGACTGACAACCTGGGGCAGGATGGGAGAATGCCAGAGGATAGATGGGCAAAGGACTGGCCATTTTCCTAGCCCCTTCCCATCCTCCTTAGAACTTCAGCACAACTCTGAAGAAAAGTGTACTTGTGGGAGAACCCAGAATTGCCTGAGATTTAATTTCTGTCATCAGGCTAATGGAGCACCTAGGGACATTAAGCTGAGTTTAAAAAATATCCAGAAAGTTAAATTTGTTGTACATGTGAGTTTCTGAACCCAGATTTGTATTTGCTTTACCTGGCATCAGGCAGTGTTACAACTCAATAAATTTATATAAAATGTAAAAAGGGGTATCAAATTTCCATAAATAAACTTTGCAATATAAGCATAATTTATGTTATTAATTATTCATCAGTAAAAATGTGGAAAACATTCTGCTGCTCTGAGAGCTGGTGTGTCTTGGTCAATTACTTGATACAGTGGAAAAGACTTTGACCTCAGAGTCAGATAAATATGGATGTGTATACTGGCTCTGCAATCTACTGGCTGGGTCACCCTTTCTCTCAAAACCTCATTTTACTCACAAAATAGGTGCTTAATATAGTTAGTTTCCTTCCTTTACCTTCTGTTTTGTCCCATGATATCTCTGATAGTCTCACCTGTAGATCTGCCATTACTATTAACATCAAATAGAATTTTTATTGATTATATCAATTACATAAATTATTGTTAAATTATTATTATTTTCACCATTTTATTTTAAATTCATTGTTAATTATACATACTATTCTTTTTTTCTTTTTTTTTTGAGACAGGGTCTTGCTCTGTCATGCAGGCTGGAGTGCAATGGTGTGATCTCAGCTCATTGCAGCCTCGACCTCGTGGGCTCAAGTGATCCTCCCACCTCAGCCTCCCAAATAGCTGGGATTACAGGTGCCTGCACCTACACCCATCTAATTTTTTTTTTTTTTTTGGTAGAGACAGGGTTTTGTCATGTTGCCCAGGCCGGTCTCAAATACCTGACCTCAAGCAATCTGCTCACCGTGACTTCTCAGAGTACTGGGATTACAGATGGTTATATCTACTATTCCGAAATAATATGTTTATACTACTGTTTCTTGATTTATCTACTTTAAGCAATTTGATTTATCTACTTTCAATAACAGGTGAGGAATTTTGCTCACTTACAGTAATCCTCTCCATAGGGCTGCTTACATATCTCAGGACATGGCAGCTGGCTTCCTTCAGAGCGAGTGATCTGAGAGACAGCAAGTTGGAAGGTGCAATGACTTTTATGACCTAACTTTGAAATGCACACACCATCATATCCTCAATATCCTGTTGGTTGTATGAGTCAGCCCCATTCAGTGTGAAAGGGATTACTCAAGGGCGTGAATACCAGGCAAGATTGTACCAGAGAACTATAAAGCTGTTGGGATGGTCTGAATACATGGTCTGGCTGTGGTCTATTTGCTGATCTCTTCAAAAAAACCAGCTCCTGGATTCATTGATTTTTTGAAGGGTTTTTCATGTCTCTAGCTCCTTCAGTTTTGCTGTGATCTTAGTTATTTCTTGTCTTCTGCTAGATTTTGAATTTGTTTGCTGTTGCTTCTCTAGTTCTTTTAACTTTGATGTTAGGGTGTCAATTTTAGATCTTTTCTGCTTTCTCTTGCGGTCATTTAGTGCTATAAATTTCCCTCTATGCACTGCTTTAAATGTGTCCCAGAGATTCTGGTACATTGTGTCTTTGTTCTCATTGGTTTTAAAGAACATCGTTCTTTCTGCCTTCATTTCGTTATTTACCCAGTAATCATTCAGGAGCAGGTTGTTCAGTTTCCATGTAGTTGTGCGGTTTTGAGTGGAGTGAGGTTTTTAATCCTGAGTTCTGATTTGATTGCCCTGTTGTCTGAGAGACAGTTTGTTGTGATTTCTGTTCTTTTACACATGCTGAGGAGTATTTTACTTCCAATTATGTGGTCAATTTTAGAATAAGTGCAATGAGGTGCTGAGCAGAATGTATATTCTGTTGATTTGGGGTGGAGAGTTCTATAGATGTCTAATAGGTCCGCTTGGTCCAGAGTTGAGTTCAAGTCCTGAATATCCTTGTTAATTTTCTGTCTCGTTAACCTGTCTAATATTGACAGTAGGGTGTTAAAGTCTCCTGCTATTATTGTGTGGGAGTCTAAGTCTCTTTTTAGGTCTCTAAGGACTTGCTTTATGAATCTGGGTGCTTCTGTGTTGGGTGCATATATATTTAGGATAGTTAGCTTTTCTTGCTGCATTGATCCCTTTACCATTATGTAATGCCGTTCTTTGTCTCTTTTGGTCTTTGTTGGTTTAAAGTCTGTTTTATCAGAGATTAGGATTGCAACTCCTGCTTTTTTTTGCTTTCCATTTGCTTGGTAAATATTCCTCCATACCTTTATTTTGAGCCTATGTGTATCTTTGCACATGAGATGGGTCTCCTGAATACAGCACACTGATGGGTCTTGGCTGTTTATGCAATTTGCCAGTCTGTGTCTTTTAACTGGGGCATTTAGCCCATTTACATTTAAGGTTAATATTGTTGTGTGTGAATTTGATCCTGTCATTATGAGGCTAACTGGTTGTTTTGCCCATTAGTTGATGCAATTTCTTCATCGTACCAATGTTCTTTACAATTTAGTATATTTTTGCAGTGGCTGGTACCAGTTGTTCCTTTCCATGTTGAGTGCTTCCTTCAGGAGCTCTTGTAAGGCAGGCCTGGTGGTGACAAAATCTCTCAGCATTTGCTTGTCTGTAAAGGATTTTGTTTCTCCTTCATTTTTGAAGCTTCGTTTGGCTGGATATGAAATTCTGGGTTGAAAATTCTTTTCTTTAAGTATGTTGAATATTGGCCCCCACTCTCTTCTGACTTGTAGGGTTTCTGCAGAGAGATCTGCTGTTAGTCTGATGGGCTTCCCTTTGTGGGTAACCCGACCTTTCTCTCTGGCTGCCCTTAACATTTTTTCCTTCATTTCAACCTTGGCAAATGTGAGAATTATGTGTCTTGGAGTTGCTCTTCTCAAGGAGTATCTTTGTGGTGTTCTCTGTATTTCCTGAATTTGAATGTTGGCCTGTCTTGCTAGGTTGGGGAAGTTCTCCTGGATAATATCCTGAAGAGTGTTTTCCAACTTGGTTCCATTCTCCTCATCACTTTCAGGACACCAATCAAACATACATTTGGTTTTCACATAGTCCTGTATTTCTTGGAGGTTTTGTTCATTCCTTTTTATTCCTTTTTCTCTAATCTTGTCTTCAAGCTTTATTTCATTAAGTTGATCTTCAGTCACTGATATCATTTCTTCTGCTTGATCGATTCAGCTATTGAAACTTATGTATGCTTCACAAAGTTCTCGTGCTCTGTTTTTCAGCTCCATCAGGTCATCTATGTTCTTCTTTACACTGGTTATTCTAGTTAGCAATGCGTCTAACCTTTTTTTCAAGGTTCTTAGCTTCCTTGCATTGGGTTAGAACATGCTCCTTTAACTCGGAGGAGTTTGTTATTACCCACCTTCTGAAGCCTCCTTCTGTCAATTCATCAAACTCATTCTCTGTCCAGTTTTGTTCCCTTGCTGGCAACGAGTTGTGATCCTTTGGAGGAGAAGAGGCATTCTGGTTTTTGGAATTTTCAGCCTTCTTGCCCTGGTTTCTCCCCATCTTTGTGGATTTATCTACCTTTGGTCTTTGATGTTGGTAACCTTCGGATGGGGTCTTTGAGTGGAGGTGCTATTCTTTTCTGTTTGTTAGTTTTCCTTCTGACAGTCAGGCCCCTTTGCTGCAGGTCTGCTGGAGTTTGCTGGAGGTCCACTCCCAACCCTGTTTGCCTGGGTATCACCAGCGGAGGCTGCAGAACAGCAAAGATTGCTGCCTGGTCTTTCCTCTGGAAGCTTCGACCCAGAGGGGCAAGTGCTAGATGCCAGCCAGAACTCTCCAGTCTGAGGTGTCTCTTGGTCCCTACTGGGAGGTGTCTCCCAGTCAGGATGCATGGGGCTCAGAGACCCGCTTGAGGAAGCAGTGTAACCCTTAGCAGAGCTTGAATGCTATGCTTGGAGGTCCACTGCTTTCTTCAGAGCTGTCAGGCAGGGACGTTTAAGTCTGCTGAAGCTGTGCCCACAGCTGCCCCTTTACCCAGGTGCTCTGACCCAGAGAGATGGGGGTTTTATCTATAAGTCCCTGACTGGGGCTGCTACCTTCTTTTTCAGAGCTGCCCTACCCAGAGAAGGGAAATCTACCTGTCTGGCCACAGCGGCCTTGCTGAGCTGCAGTGGGCTCCGCCCAATTCGAACTTCCCAGTGGCTTTCTTTACACTGTGAATGTAAAACCACCTACTCAAGCCTCAGCAATGGTGGACGCCCCTCCCCCGACCAAGCTCGAGTGTCCCAGGTCATCTCAGACTGCTTCTGTGTTGGCAGTGAGAATTTCAAGCCAGTGGATCTTAGTTTGCTGGGCTCCACGGTGGTGGGACTCACCGAGCTATACCACTTGACTCCCTGGCTTCAGCACCCCTTTCCAGGGGAGTGAATGGTTCTGTCTCGCTGGCGTTCCAGGCACCACTGGGGTATGGAAAAAAAGATCTCCTGCAGCTAGTTTGGTGTCTGCCCAAATGGCTGCCCAGTTTTGTGCTTGAAACCCAGGGCCCTGGTGGGGTAGGCACCAGAGGGAATCTCCTGGTTTGCGGGTTACAAAAACCACGGGACAAGCACAGTGTTCTTCTTTTTTCTTTTGTCTCCTTTGACTGTGTATTTTCCAATATTATAGTAGCTTGTCTTCAAGCTCAGTCATTCTGTCTTCTGCTTGATAATTCTGCTATTAAAAGACTCAGAAGCATTCTTCAGTATGCCAATTGCATTTTTCAACTCCAGAATTTCTGCTTGATTCTTTTTTTTTATTATTATACTTTAAGTTCTAGGGTACATGTGCACAATGTGCAGGTTTGTTACATGTGTATACATGTGCCATGTTGGTGTGCTGCACCCATTAACTCGTCATTTACATTAGGTATATCTCCTAATGCTATCCCGTCCCCCTACCCTCTCACCACAATAGGACCCGGTGTGTGATGCTCCCCTTCCTGTGTCCAAGTGATCTCATTGTTCAATTCCCACCTATGAGTGAGAACATGCAGTATTTGGTTTTCTGTTCTTGCAATAGTTTGCTGAGAATGATGGTTTCCAGCTGCATCCATGTCCCTACAAAGGACACAAACTCATCCTTTTTTATGGCTGCATAGTATTCCATGGTGTATATGTGCCACATTTTCTTAATCCAGTCTGTCACTGATGGACATTTGGGTTGATTCCAAGTCCTTGCTATTGTGAATAGTGCCGCAATAAACATATGTGTGCATGTGTCTTTATAGCAGCATGACTTATAATCCTTTGGGTATATCCCCAGTAATGGGATGGCTGGGTCAAATGGTATTTCTAGTTCTAGATCCTTGAGGAATCGCCACACTGTTTTCCACAATGGATGAACTAGTTTACAGTCCCACCAACAGTGTAAAAGTGTTCCTATTTCTCCACATCCTCTCCAGCACCTGTTGTTTCCTGATTTTTTAAGAATTGCCATTCTAACTGGTGTGAGATGGTATCTCATTGTGGTTTTCATTTGCATTTCTCTGATGACGAGTGATGATGAGCATTTTTTCATGTGTCTGTTGGCTGTATGAATGTCTTCTTTTGAGAAGTGTCTGTTCATATCCTTTGCCCACTTTTTGATGGGGTTGTTTGCTTTTTTCTTGTAAATTTGATTGAGTTCTTTATAGGTTCTGGAAATTAGCCCTTTGTCAGATGAGTAGATTGCAAAAATTTTCTCCCATTCTGTAGGTTGCCTGTTCACTCTGATGGAACTGTGAGTCAATTAAATCTTGTTTTTTTTTTTTCTTATAAATTACTTAGTTTCAGGTAGTTCTTTATAGCAGTGTGAAAATAAGCTATTAATAATACAGAAAATTGGTACTAGGAGTCTGGGGGCACTGCTATAAAGAGACCTGAAAATGTCAAGTGACTTTGGAACTGGGTAACGAGCAGAGGTTGGAGCAGTTTGGAGGGCTCTGAAGAACACAGGAAGATATGGGAATGTTTGAAATTTCCTGGAGACTTGTTGAATGGTTGTGACTTAAATGCTGATACTGTTGTGAACAATGAAGTCCAGGCTGAGGTGGTCTCGGGTGGAGATGAGGAACTTACTGGGAACTGGAGAGAAAGTCACTCTTGCTATGCTTTATCAAAGAAACTAGAAGCATTTTTCCCCTGCCTTAGAGATCTGTGGAACTTTGAACTTGAGAGAGATGATTTAGGGTATCTGTCAGAATAAGTTTCTAAACAGCAAAGCATTCAAGATGTGATCTGGTTTTTTCTGAAAGCATACAATCATAGGAATTCACAAAGAGATGGTCTGAAACTGGAACTTATGTTTAAAAGGGAAGCAGAGCATAAAAGTTTGGAAAATTTGCAGCCTGACCACGTGGTAGAAAAGAAGAGCTGATTTTCTGGGGAGAAATTCATGCTGGCTGCAGAAATTTGCATAAGTAAAGAGAAGCAGAATGTTAATAGCCAAGACAATGGGGGAAAATGTCTCCAGGGTATTAGGTACAGTGAGTTTCTCTTCAAAGAGTCAGGTTGTTCAGCTTCCTGGTTCTTTGATCTTGATTTTTCAAGCCTAACTTTCTCATTCTTTGTGCCTCCTTGCTGCCAGTTATGGTAAACAACTTTCCCCACCAGTCCTAATCTATAACTCACATCTATTCCTTGATTATCAGCTCTGTAACTGACCTTCCCACTGAAACTATCCTTCTTACCTTTACTATACCCTAACAGACATCCTCTCCCTTCCTGCATAACTAGCCCTATTCAATTTTAAACAGTAGCCAACTGGGTCAGCTTAGACTGTGCTGTCTGACTCCAGCCAATGGGGAAATGACACAGCTACAGGAGCCGCTGCATTAGGGATAAAATGACCCCTGTCCCACCCCACTCGGTGTTCTTTTGCAACCACATCTGGCATGAGTGGCACCTTTTTGCAGAAGTAAATTGCCTTGCTGAGAAAGTTTTTTTTTTTTTTGCCAGAGTGCTGAATCTTCTTTGCAGCACTGAGCATTTGTTTCCAACAACGGCATTTCAGACATCCTCATAGCAGCCCCTCCCATCATAGGCCTGGATGCCTAGGAGAGAAAAATGGTTTCATGGGCCAGGCTCAGGGCTCCACTGCTCTATGCAGCCTTGGGACATGGTGCTTTGTGTCCCAGCTGCTCCAGCTCCAGCCATGGCTAAAAGGGGCCAAGGTACAGCTCAGGCTGTTACTTCAGACGGTGCAAGCCCCAAGCCTTGGTGACTTTCATGTGCCTTTAGGCTGGTGGGTGTGCAGAAGACTAGAGTTGAGCTTTGGAAGCCTCCACCTAGATTTTGGAGGATGTATGGAAATGCCTGGTTGTCTAGGCAGAAGTCTATTGCAGGGGTAGAGCCCTCATGAAGAACTTTTATTAGGGCAATGCAGATGGGAAATGTGGGGTTGGAGTCCCCATGCAGAGTCCCTACTGGGGCACTGCCTAGTGAAGCTGTGAGCTCTTCTCTGTCCTCCAAACCCCAGAATGGTAGGTCCACCCACAGCTTACACTGTGCACCTGGAAAAGCCACAGACACTCAATGCCAGCCGATAAAAGCATCTGCAGGGGCTGTACCCTGCAGAGCCACAGGGGCTGATCTGTCCAAGGCCTTGGGAGCCCACTTCTTGCATCACCGTGTCCTGGATGTGAGACATGGAGTCAAAGGAGATTATTTTGGATCTTTAAGATTTAGTGGCTGTCCTGCTGGGATTCAGACTTGCATGGGTCCTGTGGGTCTTTTGTTTTGGCCAATTTTTTCCATTTAGAATGGGAACACTTACACAATACCTTTACCCTCAGTGGATCTTGGAAGTAACTAACTTGTTTTTGATTTTACAGGCTTATAGGTGGAAGGAACTTGCCTTGTCTCAGATGAGACTTTGGACTTAGACATTTGAGTTAATGCTGAAATGAATTAAGACTTTAAGGGATTGTTGGGAAGGCATGGTTGGTTTTAAAATGTGAGAAGAATATAAAATTTGGGAGAGGCCGGGACTTAATGATATGGTTTGACTCTGTGTCCCCACCCAAATCTCATCTTAAATTGTAATCCCCCTAAAGATACTTCAGGTCTTAAGGGAATATTGGCAGTAGTCTGGCAATATTCGAGAGAGGTACCTGGTGGAAGGTGATTGGCTCATGGGTTGTGATTTCCCCCAAGCTGTTCTCATGATAGTGAGTTCTCATGAGATCTGATGGTTTAAATGTGTTTGTCATTACTCCAGCCCCCACTGCCACGTAAGATGTATTTTGCTTCTCTTTCACCTTCTGCCATGATTTTAAGTTTCCTGAGGCCTCCCCAGCCATGCAAAAGTGGGTCAATTAAGCCTCTGTCCTTTATAAATTATCCAGTCTCTGGTAGTTCTTTACAGCAGGGTAGAAGTGAACTGATACAGTCACATATCTCTGTTTCTCCAGGATTATCCCGGGTGCATTATTTAGTTCATTTTGTAAGGTCATGTTTTCCTGGATCATCTTGATACTTGTAGATGTTTGTCTATGTATGGGCATTGAAGAGTTAGGTATTTATTGTAGTTGGCTCCGTCTGGCCTTATTTGTGCCTGTCCTTCTTGGGAAGGTTTTCCAGATATTCAGAAGAACTTGTGTGTTGTGATCTAGGCTGTATCTGTTTTAGGGCGGACACCAAGCCCAGTAATGCTGTGGTTGTTGCAGACTTATAGAGGTACCACTTTGATCATCTTAGACAAGACCCAGAAGAATTATCTAGATTACCAACAGAGACTCTTGTTGTCTTCCCTTAGTTTCTCCCAAACAAACAGAGACTCTCTCTGTTCTGAGCCACTGGGAGCTGGGGGTGGAATGACACAGTTACTCCTGTGGCCACCACCATTAGAACTGTGCTGGGTCAGACCTGAAGCCAGTACAGCTGGGTCTCACCCAAGGCCTACTATAAACTACTCCCTGGCTACCACCTATTTTACTAAAAACTATGGGGCTCTACAGTCCACAGGTGGCAAAGCCAGCCAGGCCTATGTCTTTCCCTTCAGGACAGTGATTTCCTCTAGCCCCAGGGTGGGTTCAGAGATGCTGCCTGGGAGACAGTGGCTAGAGTCAAAAACTTTAGAAGTCTACTTTGTGTTCTATTGTACTGTGGTTGAACTGGCACTCAAACCACAAGATGCAGTGCTTCCCACTCATTCCCAAAGGCAGAGGAGCCTTACCCTGTGGCCACTCCCACCTCAGGCCCATGGGGAGTACTGCCAGACTACTGCCAATATTCCCTTAAGACCTGAAGTATCTTTAGTCAGCCTGGCCTAAGACTCACCTTTCAGGGGAATGGGCTTCCTTCTGGCCTAGGGCAGGTCCAGAAATGCCATCCAAGAGCCAATCCGAGAATAGGGGACCCCGAGAACCCACTTGGTTCTCCACCTACCTCCGGCTGAGCTGGTACCTAAGGTGCAAGATAAAGTCATTTTTACTTTTCCCTTCAGTTTTCTCAAGCAGAAGAAGTTTTGCCCCACCCATAGCCACCACAGCTGTAATGTGCTGAGTTTCACCTAAAGCCAGCAAGTCTCAGTGTCTCATTCAAGGCCCTTGACATTGTACCCAGGTATTGCTGCTGGTTATTCAGGGCCCAAGGGCTCCTCAGTGAGCAGGTCATGAATCCTACAAGGACTTGGCCCTTCCCTTTAAGGTGGTGGATTCTTTCCTGGCCCAGGGTGTATCTAGAAATGTCTGGGATCTAGGGCCTGGAAAGGGGGCCTCACAACTCTTACTGCTTTCCTATCCTGCTGTGGGTTATCTAGTATCCAAGAAGCAGGACAAAGTCCTCCCCACCCTTCCCTCTCCTCTCCTCAAGTGGAAGGAAGGGGTCTCTTTCAGAGCTGCAAGAGATAGAGCCTGTTGTCTAAGCTGGTTTGAGATTAACTGAGGAAAAGAGGTCAAGAGGCATATAGCAAAAACATGGCTACAGCAGCCCAGATAAATGGGGAGTGGATTGTGAACTGGAAATCATCTTTAAGTGTCCGTTATTTTGATGATAAACCACAATGACATCTTCTGAAGAGCATAAAGCTGAATTGCATTAAAAAGTTATTTAAAGATTCAGCTCTTAGAAGGGTTAATTTACTGTACATTCTCTTATACATCTTTCATACAAACATTTTATTTTTTTCTTTAGTTTTTTTACTTATCTTTTCTATTTTTTTTTTTTTTTGTAGAGGGCTGGGGATCAAACCTGGGGCTCATACATCCACACAAGCATTTTAAAACTTCACAAAAACTTTAAGTTTCACTCATTTCTCACTTATGTTTCACGTACGTTTTATTCTTCAAACCAAGTTCTATAAAATTTGTTTTAAACTTATCTCTAAAATTTCACAAGGTATTAGTCATATAGCTCATACTTTGAGAACATTCCAAAAGAACTGACCTTTGAAACTTCAACCCAGCCAGCTAGAAGCGATTTTAGAGAAAGAGAGATAACTCTTAAGTCATCCCCTGGGACTTTCTCTTATTAGGATGCTTGCCTACAGTAGTTTGTAGGCACTTATCCTTGTAATACTGCAAGTAATATTTAAGCAGTTTTACATATTTTAGTTAATGGATCAATAGGTGGAAACATAGAAAATGGCCTCATCCAAAATGCAAGTAAAATAGATTGCTTCCACTTCAGTGAAGTCCATTTCCTTTGACAATGTGTTCTGCTGATGGATATGCTGAAATGGACATGAACCTTGAGAAGGATTTCTTCTGCATGGCATCAAATTTGTTAGCACATTTGGAGCAGAATAAAATGATAGTTAAGCTTTGGGAAATTCACTCATTAAGCCTCAGTTTCTTTATTTGCAAAATGGGGTGTTCTTGTTACAGTTGTTGTGTAGCAAATCACCATAAACTTATTGTGTTGATATGGTTTGGATGTTTTTTCTGTTCCAAATCTCATGTTGAAATGTAGTCCCCAGTGTTGGAGGTGGTGCCTGGCAGGAGGTGTTTGGGACATGGGGGCAGATCCCCCATGGATGGCTTGGTGCCGTCCTTGCAGTAATAAATGACTTCTCACTCTGAGTTTACATGAGATCTGGTTGTTTAAAAGAGTGTGGCACCTCCTCGCTTTCTGTCTCTTGCTCCTGTTCTTGTGGGATGTGTATCATGCTGGTCCCCTGTCTCCTGCCACCATGACTGTAAGCTTCCTGAGGCCCTCACCAGGAGCGGATGCTGGCAGCATGCTTCCTGTACAGACTGCACAACTGTGAGCCAATTCAACCTCTTTTCTTTATAAATTATCCAGTCTCTGATATTTCCCTATAGAAACACAAGAACGGACTAACACAGAAAATTAGTATTGAGGAGTAGAGCATTGCTACAAAAATACCTGAATATGTGGAAGTGGCTTTGGAACTGGGCAACAGGCAGAGTTTGGATGAGTTTGAAGGGCTCAAAAGAAGACAGAAAGGTGAAAGGAAGTTTGGAACTTCTTAAGATTGGCTGAATGGCTATGACCAAAATGCTGATAGACATATGAACGGTGTAGACCAGGCTGAGGAAGTCTCAGATGGAAATGATGAAGTTATTAGAAACTGGAGTGAAGGTCACCTGTGTTATGCCCCAGCAAAGAACTTGGCTCCACTGTGTTCATGCCCTAGGGATCTGTGGAAGTTTGAATTTAAGAGTGATGACTGACCGGGCCTAATGGTTCACGTTTGTAATCCTAGCACTTTGGGAGGCCAAGGTCAAAGGACTGCTTGATCCCAGGAGTTTGAGACCAGCCCAGGCAACACAGTGGGACCCCAGTACTGCTCCACGGCCTGTTAGAAACTGGGCTGCACAGCAGGAGGCGAGTGGTGAGCAAGCAAGCATTACCACCTGAGCTCCGCCTCCTGGGTGGCATCAGATTCTCATAGGAGCATGACCCTACTGTGAACTGCACGTGCGAGGGATCTAGTTGCATACTCCTTATTAGAATCTAATGCTTGATGATCTGAGGTGCAACAGTTTCAACCTGAAACCATCCCCCCTCCCTAATATGTGGAAAAACTGTCTTCCACGAAACTGGTCCCTGTTGCCAAAAAGGTAGGGACTGCTGACCCAGGGTATTTGGTGGGAGAAATGTCTGAGCAGCAAAACCTTCAAGAGGTGGCATGTTTCTAAAAATCTATGATCAGATACAGGAGCACAGAAATGACTTAAAGTTGGAACTTACATTTAGAAGGGAAGAAGAGCGTAAAAATTTGGAAAATGTGCAGCCTATCCTGGTGGTAGAAAAAGCAGGCTGTGGAGCAACCACTTGCTAGAGAGATTAGTGTGAGTGAAAGGGAGCCAAGTGCAAATATCCAACACAATGGAAAAAGGTCCTTGAAGGCATTTCAGAGACCTTGGAGACAGTTCCTTCCATCACAGGCCCAGAAGCCTAGGAATAAAGAATAGCTTCAGGGGCCAGGCCCAGGGCTTCATTGCCCTGCTCAGCCTCGGGACACTAATCCCTATATCCCAGATGTTCCAGCTACAGCTGTGGCTCAAAGGGCCTCAAGTACAACCTGAGCCACCACTCTGGAGGGCATAAACTGTAAGCTTTGGAAGCTTCCACCTAATGCTAAGTCTGCAGGTGCACAGAATGCAAGAGTAAAGGAGGCTTGGCAGTTTCCCTCCTAGGTTCCAGAGGATGCATCAGAAAGCCCTGGGTGCCCAGGCAGAAGCCAGCCACAGGGCCAGATCCCTGACAGAGAGACTCTACAAGGGCAGTGCCAAGGGGAAATGTGAAGTTGCAGCATCCCCACCCCATCATAGTCCCCACTGGGGCACTGCCTAGTGGAGCTGTGGGAAGGGCGCCACTGTCTTCCAGACTCCAGAATGGTAGAGCCCCCAGCAGCTTGCACTCTCAGCCTGGAAAAGCCACAGGCACCAGACTTCAACTTGTGAGCAGTCACAGGGGCTGAACCCTGCAAAGCCACAGCAGTAAGGCTGCTCAAGGCCTTGGAAGCCCACCGCTTGCACCAGTGTGCCTTGGATGCAGGACATGGAGTCAAAAAAGATTATTTTGGAGAGTTAAGGTTTAATTACTGCCCTGCTGGGTTTCAGACTTGTGTGGGCACCTGTAGCCCCTTTCTTTTGTCCAGTTTCTCCCTTTCAATGGTAATGTTTGCCCAATGCCTATATCGTGATTGTATCTTGGAAGTAAATAACTTGTTTTTAATTTTACATGTTCATAGGTGGAAAGTCTCAAATGAGATTTTGGACTTTTGACTGAGTTGACTCTAGAACCAGTTAAGACTTTGCAGGACTATTGGGAAGGGATGATTACTTTTGCAAGGTGAGAAGAACATGAGAATTTTGTGGGGCGTGGCAAAGGCAGAATGATATGGTTTGGATGTTTGGTCCTCTCCAAATCTCTTGTTAAAATGTAATCCCCAGTGTTGGAGGGACTGGAGCTTGGCGGGAAGTGTTTGAGTCAGGGGGGCAGATCCCTCATGAATGTCTTGGTGCCCTCTTCACAGCAATGAGTGAGTTCTCACTCTGAGTTCATGCAAGATATGACTGTTTAAAAGAGTGTGGCACCTCCTCCCTCTCTCTCTCTTGCTCCCATTCCCATGAGACTTGTGTCATGCTGGCTCCCCATTACCTTCCATCATAATTGTGAGCTCCTCGAAGCCTCAGCAGAAGCAGATGCCAGCACTACGCTTCTTGTACAGCTTGCAAAACTGTGAGACAATCAAACCTCTTTTCTTTTCTTTTTTTTTTCCTTTGACAGAGTCTCGCTCAAAGAGACTGGTATGACCAGCCCAGGCTGGCATACCGTCGCGTGAACTTGGCTCACTGCAACCTCCACCTCCTGGGTTCAAGCAATTATCTTGCTTCAGTTTCCCGAGTAGCTGGGACTACAGGCACCCACCACCATGCCTGGCTTATTTTTGTATTTTTAGTGGGGGCGGGATTTCACCAAGTTGGCCAGGTTGGTCTTGAACTCCTGACCTCCAATGATCCACCCACCTTGGCTTCCCAAAGTGCTGGGATTGCAGGTCTAAGCCACAGTGCCTAGCCACCTCTTTTCTTCATAAATTACCCAGCCTCAGGTTTTCTTTATAGCAATGTAAGAACGGACTCAAACAAGCATAAAACATGGGTCAGGACTTCAGAGAGGACTTAGGTGGGAAATTCTTGCAACTTGCCCATGCAGTTGCATTCAGATATCGACTGGGATACAGGCATCTGAAGGCTTGACTGGCCTGGGAATCCAAGATGGATGTCCCATGGTTTGCAGTGGAGGCTGGCTGTTGGCTAGTGGCTAGGCTGACACCATTGGTTGGAAACACCAGCATGTGGCCTCTCCAGCATGTGGCCTAATGGTAGTAGAACTTCTTTTTGAAAAATTAATTTATTTATTTTAGAGGCACAGTCTCACTCTGTTGCCCAGGCTAGAGTTCAGTGGCATGATCATAGCTCACTGCAGTCTTGAACTCCTGGCCTCAAGCGATCCTCCTGCCTTGGCTTCCCAAAGTGCTGGGATTGCAGGTGTGAGCCACCACATCCTGGTAGTAGAGCTTCTTAAGTGGCGTGTGTCTGGTTTCTCCCTGAACAAACATCACAAGAGGGTCTGGTAGAAGTTGCATGGACTTTTCTGAGCTAGCCTTGAAAGTTAATGACCTCATTCTGCTATACTCAAGTAGTAAAAGCCTACTGGGATTCAAAGGGCGGAGACCAGGGGTCCAGCTTGTTGACGGGAGGAGTGGCAAGATCACATTGTGGGAAAGTATTTGGGATGAGAGATACTGTTGTGGTCATATTTAGAAAATATGATCTTCTGCATATAGATAATAGTACTGACTATTTCATAAGGTTTTGTGAGGAACTGTGGAAAGTGTGTGTGAAATACTTAATATAGTGTCTGGCACATTGGAAAAGTTCAATAAATGTTACCATTCTTCTTATTATTTCAACACTTCCCTTTGCAGAATTTTTCAGTTTGGAGTAAACACTATTTTGAGTTTCTAAATTGCTTCCGGTTCTCAGAAATATCTGATTAAGTTTAGGCAGGTCAAGGCTAAAAAATGTAAGTGAAATTTGATGGAAGTGTATTGTGGTTACCTGTAAAGTGTCTTTTTGCATTCTGAAACACACAGCAGCCTTTTGTTGAAGGCAAAATGTTCTAAATGAGAGGAAAATTCTCTGTGGCCCTCTTGCTACATGCTTTAGTGATGCTAATGAACATGCTTTGGATTGGAACTTCCACTAGAGGGTTAGTACCTATCGTTTGCCTTTCTTTTCTCACCTTGAAATCTGTTGTAATGATGAAGTCGGTGCAAGCTTTCTTATCAAGGTTTGCCGGACTGTTCTTTATGGTTGTAAAAGTCACAGATTTTCAGATGTTACAAAATTTAGCAGCAGTAACTTTGCCTTCCCAGAGGAATTTGAAATGAGCCTCCCAGACAATGAAAATGCCTCTCACAAACTCAGCCTGTGCTTTGTTGTCAAACCGTGATGATTTAGATCCTCCTCTCCTTGACTTTAGAAATCGATGTCACTGCTGCCCCAGGTAGCTAGCAAATGATGTTCTCTTTATCTACCTTTTGCTGTGAAATCGTGTTCTTATCACTGTGCATTGAAGGATGTCTTTGCACCTGACCACTTTGATTTAAGGGTGATGTCAAACAGATTTTCACTCAAATAAATATTCAGTTGTGACAAGAATGACAAATAGAATCTTTGTGCCCTTGTTTCAATTGGGAGGAATGAGGAATGCATTAGTATGGAAAAATAAATTAAAATAACTTGTTTTTCTTTTTGATGCAAAATAATTTATATTATTCATAGAAAATTTTAGAAAGTCTAGACAAGTGGCCGAGCATGGTGGTTCACGCCTATAACCCCAGCACTTTGGGAGGCTGAGGCAGGCGGATCACCTGAGGTCAAGAGTTTGAGATCAGCCTGGCCAACATGGTGAAACCTCGTCTCTACTAAAAATACAAAAAAAAAAAAAAAAATTAGCTGGGCATGGTGGCGTGTAGTCCCAGCTACTCAGTGAGGCTGAGGCAGGAGAATTGCTTGAACCCAGGAGGTGGAGGTTGCAGTGAGCCAAGATCGTGCTACTGTACTCCAGCCTGGGTGATAGAGGGAGACTCCATCTCCAAAAAAAAAAATAAATAAAATAAAAAAAGAAAAGAAAGAAAGTCTAGACAAGTAAAAAGGAAAAAAAATAAGGCTGGGCATGGTGGTTCATGCCTGTGATCCCAGCACTTTGGGAAGCCACGGCAGGAGGATCTCTTGAGATCAGGAGTTTGAGACCAGACTGGGTAACACACCAAGACCCTATCTTTACAAAAAAAGAAAAAGCAAAAACTTAGCCAGGCATCATGGTGGCGAGTGCCAGTAGTCCTAGCTACTCCGGAGGTTGAGGTGGGAGGATCACTTGAGCCCAGGAGTTTGAGGTAACACTGAACTGTGATCATGCCACTGCACTCCAGCCTGGGGACAGAATGAGAGACCCTGTTTCTAAAAAAACAGAAAGGAAAAAAAAAATCACCCTCATGATTATCACCTGGATATAATAATTAACATTTTAGAATATGTATTTTTTGCAAATACACATACATACACAACACAGATTTTTAATGAATGGATCTTGCCGAATGCAGTGGCTCATGCCTATAATCCCAGCACTTTCGGAGGCTGAGGTGAGAGGGCTGCTTGAGCCCAGGAGTTCAAGACCAGCCTGGGCAACAAAGTGAAACCCTGTTTCTACAAAAAAATTATTTGTTTATTTATTTTTGAGATGGAGTCTTGCTCATGGCCCAGGCTGGAGTGCAGTGGCGCAATCTCGGCTCACTGCAAGCTCCACCTCTCGGGTTTACGCCATTCTCCTGTCTCAGTCTCCCGAGTAGCTGGGACTACAGGCCCCCGCCACCACACCCGGCTAATTTTTTGTATTTTTAGCAGAGACGGGATTTCACTGTGTTAGCCAGGATGGTCTCGATCTCCTGACTTCATGATCCGCCCGCCTCAGCCTCCCAAAGTGCTGGGATTGCAGCCGTGAGCCACCGCGCCCAGACCCAAAAAAATTTTAAAAATTAGCTGGAAGTGGTGGAGGGTACCTGTGATCCCAGCTACATGAGAGGCTAGGGTAGGAAGATTGCTTGAGCTCAGGAGATCAAGGCTGCAGTGAGCCATGTCCATGCCACTGCACTCCAGCCTGGACAACAGAACAAGACCCTATCTCAGGCTGGGCACTGTGGCTCACGCTTATAATCCCATCGCTATGGGAGGCCAAGGCAGGCGTATCACCTGACGTGAGGAGTTCAAGACCAGCCTAGCCAGCATAGTGAAACCCTGTTTCTACTAAAAACACAAAAATTAGCTGGGCGTGATGGTGCATGCCTGTAATCCTAGCTACTCAGGAGGCTAAGGCAGGAGAATCACTTAAACTCGGGAGGTGGAGGTTGCAGTGAGCCGAGATCGTGCCACTGCACTCCAGCCTGGGTGACAGAGCAAGACTATGTCTCAAAAAACAAAACAAGGATTAAAAAGAAGAGTCTATCTCCAAAATAAATACATAAATAAATGATCATGATGTACATGTAATTTAGCATCTGGATTTATTAACATAAAAAAGCAATATAGCATGGAGATCTTTTCATATTAGTAAAATACATAAAATCAATTTAAGTTATTTTACTCACTCTCTTATTTATTTCCCTGTGGGGATTTAGATTATTTCCAGTTCCCACAATTATAAACAACACTATAAAGAAAAACCTTGTACACATGTTTTTAAAAATTGTTTAAAAATTTTTACAAGTAGCATGTGCACAAATAAAACATTAAAATATTGTAGAAAGTTATATAATGGAACATAAAAATTTCCTTTTCTTTTTTCTTCCATAGTTTAGTTCAACCCAAGCATCATTGATAATAATACTTTCTGACTGGGTCATTCTCATGATTATTATTTTATCTTTAAATAATATTTCTGCCCTTAGTAATATTTCTGCCCTTTCCCTTGGTTTATCATCTTTAAACCAGTGTCTATGGTGGGATTCCGAAAGATCAGAAATTTACTGCTTTTATGACACTACCCACTTTCCTTGACCCTTCTGTATTAGTTCGTTCTCACACTGCTATGAAGAAATACCTGAGACTGGGTAATTTATTTTTTAATTTAATTTTATTTTTTGAGACAGAGCCTTGCTCTGTTGCCCAGGCTGGAGTGCAATGGTGTGATCTTGGCTCACTGCAACCTCTGCCTCCCAGGTTCAAGCAATTCTCCCTCCTCAGCCTCCCGAGTAGCTGGGATTACAGGCTCGCACCACTATGCGCAGCTAATTTTTATATTTTTAGTAGAGAAGAAGTTTCACTATGTTGTCCAGGCTGGTCTCGAACTCCTGACCTCAGGTGATCCGCCCGTTTCAGCCTCCCAAAGTGCTGGGATTACAGGTGTGAGCCACCCCACCCAGCAAGACTGGGTAATTTATAAAAAAGAGAGGTTCAGGTGGCTCATGGTTCTGCAGGCTGTATAGGAAGTACGGCAGCTTCCACTTCTGTGGAGGTCTCAGGAAGCTTCCAATCATGGCTGAAGGTGAAGGGGCAGTAAGGGGCTCTCACATGGCAGGAGTAGGAGCAAGAGAGAGAGGGGAAGATGCTGCACATGTTTAAACAACCAGATCTAGCAAGAACTCACTCACTATCAGGAGAACAGTACCAAGGGGATGGTGCTAAACCACTCACGAGAAATCTATCCCCATGACCTAACCACCCCCCGACCTTTAACATTGGAGACTACAGTTTGACATGAAATGTAGTGGGGACACGGATCCAAGCCGTGTCACCCTCCAGCTGCAGACTGTAGTTAAACACATTTTTGTTCATGTAGTTAATAAAAAACCCCTCTATTCTTATTGTCAACTTTAGATGGTTTCTCTAGATATCCCTCTTTGATAATACTGATACGTTAATTATTCTCTGTCTCTCTTCCTATGTCATAATTTTTTTAGTTGTATTGTTATTTTATATTGTCAAGATGTGTAACAGTTACATTTTGTTCTATAGCTTCAATTAAATTATTTTATTTTGCCTATAGGTTAATTATTGAAGTAGAAAACTGATAAACATTTATCATATTATTCACTAAATATTATAGTAGTTTGGATCCAAGGAAAGAAATATAATTTATGTTATATAAAACTTCATTATTTGAAGGAAAATCTTCCAAATGTCAAGGTTCTATCAAAGATGGATCCAGTTTTTGTGGATCTTGAATCTTGTACAATTTGAGGGGCCCCCTTGAAGAGAAAAAGATACAAAATTACAAATGCAATACTGTTAGAGTTCATCCTTGGCCTTCAAAAAGGCTGGTGAGGGAGGCCCCCTGAAACTTTAGTTTCGTTGGCTTCATTGTAAATCTGTTCCTGGGACTAAGATGTCCCCCCCAAATTCTTTTCAGCTTCTTTCATTTATAGATATTTAGCTGTTGCCATGTTTTTTTAAATGTTGCAGATATATTTTTAAATGTTATTTTAAATGTTGAATGATACATAATAAGTATACATATTTATGGAGTATATGTGATATTTGATACATGTATACAATGTATAGCGATCAAGTCAGAGTAATTGGGTATCTATCACCTCTAACATCATTTCTTTGTGCTGGGAACATTCAAATTCCTCTCTTCCAGCTATTTTGAAATATACAATAAATTGTTGTTTATTGTATAAACAACAAGTAATAATAATAAGTAGGACTTATTCCTCCTATCTAACTAATTTTGTATTTGTTAACTCTCTCCCTAATCCCCTCATCCCCTTACATTCCTAGTCCCTGGTAACCATTATTCTACTCTCTATTTCTAAGAAATCACTGTGGTTTTTTTTTGTTTGTATTTAGCTCTCACATATGAGTGAGATCATGTGGTACTTGTCTTTCTATGCCTGACTTATTTCATGCAACATACTGTCCTCCAGGCTCATCCATGTTTCCACAAATAAGAGGATTTCACTCTTTTTGATGTCTGAGTAATGATCCATTGTATGTATGTATGTGTGTATATATATGTGTGTGTGTGCATTTTCTTTATTCCTTCAACCATTGATGGACACTTTGGTTGATTCCATATTTTGTCGCTATGTTTTTTGTATTCTGTATGTCCTCTTTTTTTTTTTTTTTTGGTTTCCTTTTCATTTTGCTGGAACTCCTTCTCTAGCATTTTATTTCACAAAGACTAGATTGGCACTCTATACTCTGAGCACTTGTGTATCACTGTATTAGTCCATTTTGTGTTGCTATGAAAAAAATACCTGAGACTGGGAAATTTATAAAGAAAAGAGGTTTATTTGGCTCATGGTTCTACAGACTGTACAAGCATGGCAGCAGCATCTGCTTAGCTTCTGGTGAGGCCTCAGGAAGTTTCCTGTCATGGTAACAGGCAAAGGGGGAGCAGCTGTGTCACATGGCAGGAGCGGGAGCAAGAAAACAAGAAAAAGTTTCCAGACTCTTTTAAACAACCAGCTCTCTGGTGAATTAATAGAGCGTGAACTCACTCATTACCCTGAGAACAAGAAGAAGGCATTCATGAGGGATCTGCACCTCCATGACCCAAACACCTCCCAAAAAGGCCACCTTCAACATTAGAAGTCACATTTCCCTGTAAGATTTGGAGGGGACACACATCTAAACCATATCAATCACATATGCATTTATTTTCCCCAAACTTGATTGGTTGTTTGGCTTGGTTTAGAAATCTAAGTTAAAAACATTGGCCGGGCGTGGTGGCTCAAGCCTGTAATCCCAGCACTTTGGGAGGCCGAGACGGGCGGATCACGAGGTCAGGAGATCGAGACCATCCTGGCTAACACGGTGAAACCCCGTCTCTACTAAAAAATACAAAAAACTAGCCGGGCGTGGTGGCGGGCGCCTGTAGTCCCAGCTACTCGGGAGGCTGAGGCAGGAGAATGGCGTGAACCCGGGAGGCGGAGTTTGCAGTGAGCTGAGATCTGGCCACTGCACTCCAGCCTGGGCGACAGAGCAAGACTCCATCTCCAAAAAAAAAAAAAAAAAAAAAAAATTTAAAAAAAAAAAAAAAAAAAAACATTTTCCCAGCTGGAAGAATAAACACAAAAGTAATAAAAATGGTTATTACCTTTGGAGGCAGGTCAGTGGAGAATGTGGTGAACAGATGAGAGTGGGAGTAAGACTTTATGAACACTTTTTAATGTAGTTTTATCCTTTTACCAAGTGAAAATATTATTTGAAAAACAATAAATAAAAATACAAAAATACACAAATCTTTTCTCCCCTTTAAAACTTTGAACGTTGTTCCATTATCTTTGAGCATTGAACGTTATTGATGAGAAGTTTGGTATCATTTCTTAACCTTGTTTCCTTTGGTAACCTGTTTTCCTACTCCCTCTATGGAAGCTCTCAGAATTTTATCTCTACCTTTAGAGTTCTGAAATTTTATTGGATTGGATCTAGGAGTGAATCTTTTTAAAATTAATTTTGTTTGACTCTTCATAGACCATTTCAAAATGAAGACTCGTGAAGTTTGGGGAAATATTCTTTAGCTACTTCTTTGAATATTTCTTCCCTTCCATAGTGTCACAGTTCTCTTCATTTAAAACTTCTTTTAGGTAGATGTTTGACTCCTGAATTCATCTTCCATGTGTCTTAAATTTATTTTTATTTTTTAGCTATCTGCTGCAAGAAAAATTAAATTTATTTTTATTCATGTTCTTTAAAAATGTTTTATTTTTTATTGAGACAGGGTCTCACTATGTTGTCCAAGCTGGTCTTGAATTCCTGAGCTTAAGTGATCCTCCTGCCTTGGCCTCCCAAAATGCTGGGATTATAGGCATGAGCCACCATGCCCAGCCAAAATTTATTTTTATATTTTTGATTTACTTACTTTCGAGTCTCCATTATGGAAAGTTAACTTTAATTCCAATTTCTAATTAAGTCCTCATATCCATTTTATTATTCAGATAGTCTAATGCAATTTTTGGCCATTGTATTTCCAATGTCCAAAACATTTTTGTTCTCTAATATATGTTTGCTTTCTCTTTTTCCTCACAGACTGTATGCTTTTATGGATAGCATACCCATTAGAATCACTATAAGATTATTGCATACATTTTAAAAAGTATTTTTAGTTTTCTGAGTCATGTTGAGTTTCTCCATTATTAGTTGTCTATTTGTTCATCTCTGAACTCTCTCTTCATGCTATTTATTTTTATTCAAATACCTGGTGTTACTTGGGTGTCAAGTTATCTTCATATATAAAGGCTTTGTTAAATAATAATGGTAGCTGGTGTGGGTTTTTCTCCCTGGTTGGATAAGTCAACTTCCATAAAATGTCCCTCCCTTGAATCAGAGGCTTGACTTTTGGCTCTGTAAGTTGGCAGGGTTTGTCAACAGACAGATTTTTCTCCAGGATGGGAAGGTATGAATTAGGCAAGTTAGTGATCCAAGTACTTAAATCCAAGTACTTGGGAAGGTAATTTATACCCTCCCATTCTACAGAAATAAATAATTATTAAATCTGTGGTGATAGTCTTTGGTGTATTTCACCCTCTGGATAGAACTCTGTGTTTTAACATTTTTCTCTGCGTTTTGAAACTCAGTATTTTTCTCTCAGGTCTCAATATTCCCCCAAGGAACCCTTTTTGAATAGATTATCCATTCTTTGTTATTTATTTATTTTTTAATATTAGATTACTCATTCCTTTAAAAATTTTTTTTTATTGTTTTAGAAACAGGGTTTTGCTATTTTGCCCAGTCTGGCCTCAAACTCCTAAGCTCGCATGAGCCTCTTGCCTCAGTCTCCTGAGTAGCTGTGTCTACAGGGCATGCTGTGACAGGCAGATTATCCATTCTTTGGAGAAGAAGTCTCCAGCTTTAACCTAAGGGCACCAGTCCCAACTATTACCCATTCCATTCATTGGGAAGGTGAAGGGAGGAACTCAACTTCTCCAACTAGTCTCAATGCCATTTGCTTACATGTCTATCTCGATTTCAGGAAGCTGTGGGCAAGTAGCTTCTCTTACAACATGGTATGTCTGGCCAACATTGATTAACGTTTGTAGTACAGCCAGTGAGATTAAATATTTTTAGTTTGTTTAATGACCATTTGCATTTCTTTTCTCTGTAAATTTCTCATGCTTGGCTATTGCCTATTTTCAGTGTAGTATTCACCTTGTTGAAAAATATTTTGTTTTAATTTATAAGAACTCTTTATATAAGACTAGGAGTAAAAATTGAGACATAACTACAGATTCAAGAAAAATTAAAAGAATTATAAGAGTTTACATGAATACTATGGCAAAAAGAAAATCCTTCTTTAAAAGGGGATATTTTCCTTTCAAAATATAAATGATAATTAATGGATATCAAGATGTTGCAGGCTGAATAGACCCACTAAATGATAGAGACTGAAAAGGTGATTAAAGATTTAACAGTGGAAGGGGGCACAACCAGATAGATTCAGTTATATTATGTCTAATCTTTCAAGGCCAGATAATTTTGATGTTGTTGAAACTATTTTGGCTCATAGAAAAAAACCAGAAATCTCTGTGATTCATTTTGTGAAGCCAATATGATTTTAATCTAAACCTATAACTAAAAGGAAGGTGCATATACCAGGCTTGCCTTAGAATATGAGAAAAAATTATAAAATACTAGTAAATAAAATATAATATTTATCCAAAGAATAAGTGATGATCTAAAAAGTTTATTTCAGGAATTCAGCTGTGTTCAGTATCAGGAAATCTAGCCATATAATCCATGACAACAACAGGTTAAATAAAAAATAATATAATCATATCAATAGATGCTAAAAAGTATTTGATAAAATTTGGCAGCCTTTCTTAATTTAAAATAGAGATAGATTTTAAAAATTAATTGTTTTTAAACTAATTTTAATTAATTTTTAAACTAATTTTAATTTTTTTAACTAATTACCAAATATACTAATAAAACTAACTGAAATATGGTTTAATTAAAATTAGGAACCAGATAAGGATGCTTGCTATCAACACTGTTGTTTGACATTGTCTTCTAGACTTTCAAGCAAATTATAACATCACAAAATTAAATAGGTGGTTGAGTCATTGAAAAAGAAGATAAACATATTCCTTCAAGCTGGCAATATAATTGTATAAAATTTGAGAGATTTAGTAAGATACCTCTAGAATTAATAAGGAAATAAGCAAATGGGGAAAATAATGTATTCACAATGGAATGATAGCAGTCAGTAAGAACTGTAAAATGCTTATGTATAAGTTTAACAAGAAAGATAACATCTTCACAGATTTATTATTATTAAACAGCAGATTTATTTATTTATTTATTTGAGACAAGGTCTTGCTCTGTCACCCAGGCTGGAGTGCAGTGGCACAGTTATGGCTCAGAACAGCCTCAACCTCCTAGGCTCAGTTGATACTCCCACCTCAGCTTCCCAAAGTGCTGGGATTATAGGCATGAGCCACCATGCCCAGCCTAAGAACAGAATTTGACACAAAAACTGAATAAAAAAGACATACTTCTTCTTGGGGAAGTCTTAGTATTAAAAAGATGATTCTTTCAAAAGTAAATCCAATGCAATGACAATTAGAATAGTAACCTATGTGTGTGTATGTATAGAAGAAAATAAAGTTTAAATAAAAGATAAGTGTTTCAAAGTGGTCAAGGATTGTGTGTGTGTGTGTGTGTAAATTAACAAATAGCAATGATGTGCTTGCCACATATCAAAAACTACATAGCAAATCAGGATGGTATTGACACAAAAATAGCAAGTAAATTGGTAGAGTGGAAAGGAGAATCCACAGTGGATTCCATTATGGGCCACGTGCGATGGCTCACACCTGTAATCTCAGCACTTTGGGGGACCGAGGCGGGTGGATCACCTGAGGTCAGGAGTTCAAGATCAGCCTAGCCAACATGATGAAACCTCGTCTCTACTAAAAATGCAAAAATTAGCCAGGCGTGGTGGCGGGCACCTGTAAACCCAGCTACTCAGGAGGCTGAGGCAGGAGAATTGCTTAAACCTGGGAGGTGGAGGTTGCAGTGAGCCGAGATCACGTCACTGCACTCCAGCCTGGGTGACAAGAGCGAGATTCCATCTCAAAAAAAAAAAAAAAAAAAATTAAACAATATGCCTTGAAAGAAAGGGGATTGACATAGATGCTTTTAGAAAAGAAAGTCCTTTTTTTTTTTTTTTTTTTTTTTTTGAGACGAGTCTCGCTCTGTCGCCCAGGCTGGAGTGCAGTGGCGCAATCTCGGCTCACTGCAAGCTCCGCCTCCCGGGTTCACGCCATTCTCCTGCCTCAGCCTCCCGAGTAGCTGGACTACAGGCGCCTGCCACCTCGCCCGGCTATTTTTTTGTATTTTTAGTAGAGACGGGGTTTCACCGTGTTAGCCAGGATGGTCTCGATCTCCTGACCTTGTGATCCGCCCGCCTCGGCCTCCCAAAGTGCTGGGATTACAGGCGTGAGCCACCGCGCCCGGCCAAGTCCTAAACCAATCATTTCATATTATTAGGTAGATAAGGACAGTCAGCAAAAACATTTACATATCAGTTACTCAAAAATTTAAATCTATGTTTTACTTTGTATGTCGTGCTTAAAGAATTGAGCATTTGTCTAAATCAGCCAACTAAAAGGTCAAAGAGTTTTCCTACAATATTAAAAGTTTTTTTTAATAGTCCCAAGGATAGTTGTAACCCTGCGCTATGGTTTGAATATTTGTGTCCCCTCCAAAATTCAAGTTGAAACTTAATCTCCAGTGCAACAGTATTAAGAAGTAGGGCCTTTAGGAGGTGATTAAATAATGAGAACAGAGCCCTCATGAATGGAATTAGCAACCTTATAAAAGGGTTGGAGGGAACTAGCTAATCCCTTTTTGCTTTCATCCCTTCTGCCATGTGAGAACATAGCTTTTTAAGGTGCTATCTTGGAAGCAGAGACGGGGCCCTCACCAGGCACGAACGCTGCTTGCACCTTGATCTTGGACTTCCCAGCCTAATAAACTAATACTGAATCTCATACATAATGCGATCTATTTTTTGTTTTTGTTTTTGTTTTTTGAGACAGAGTCTTGCTCTTGTCATCCAGGCCGGAGCACAGTGGCCCAATCTCAGCTCACTACAACCACCACCTCCTGGGTTCAAGCCAGTCTCCTGCTTCAGCCTCCCCTGTAGCTGGGAATTACAGGCACCTGCCACCACGCCCGGCTAATTTTGGTATTTTTAGTAGAGATGGGGTTTCACCATGTTGGCTAGGCTGGTCTCGAACTCCTGATCTCAGGTGATCCACCCGCCTCGGCCTCCCAAAGTCCTGGGATTACAGATGTGAGCCACTGCACCGGCTGAATATTGTTTAGTTGTTAACTAAGGCTTATAGCTTTTCAGTTACAGTTTCTAACCAAGATGAAATGAACAAATATGGAGCTTATATTTTTCTGATTTTGTAGTTAGAATTATTTTAATATTTCAACATTGAGTATAATTATTAATTAGGCTTCTTATGAATGTTTGAAATTTCTTCCTATCCTTAGCTTACTAACAGTTTTATTTATTTATTTTTGAGACAGAGTCTTTGTTGCCCAGGCTGGAATGCAGTGGCAGGATCAGGGCTCACTGCAGCCTTGATCTCCCTGGCTCAGGCAGATTCTCCCACCCCCACCTCAGCCTCCTAAGTAGCTGGGACTATAGGTATGAGCCACCACCCCCCACCTCAGCCTCCTGAGTAGATGGAACTCTAGGCATGAGCTAATTTTTGTATTTTTTTTTTGTAGAGACAGGGTCTCATTATGCTGTCCAGACTGGTCTTGAATTCCTAGGCTTGAGAGATCCTCCTGCTTCAGCCTCCCAAAATACCGGGACTACAGGTGTGAGCTGCCATGCCCCATCCTTAGCTTACTGAAAGTTTTAAAATGGAATTAGGTGATGGGTCTTGGTTGTTCATTGTACTATTTTTAAAGATTTTCTGTACATCTGAATATTTTGCAATTCAAAGCTGGAAAAAATTAGATCATTTATATAATTACAAAGGATATCAAGAAATGCTACAAAAATGCAATTTGATTTTTTGGTGCTGTCAGGAGTCTAGAGCCCCACTTTGTTTTGGTTACAGTTTGTCACTGTAGGATAAATGATCCATTTAACTATTAAAAAAAGAAAAAGAAATGTTACAGAAATGGTAAGAGAAGGCAGGGGTCTGCCATGCCTGTTTGGGTTATAAGCAGTCTTTGCCCTCTGTTGTTTTTCCTTAGGGAGAGCAGAGATGCTGGAGGAGTTGGAGGTGGCAGGAAACACTTAG
The DNA here is from genome assembly GCF_047675955.1 of Chlorocebus sabaeus. Taxonomy (NCBI): domain Eukaryota; kingdom Metazoa; phylum Chordata; class Mammalia; order Primates; family Cercopithecidae; genus Chlorocebus; species Chlorocebus sabaeus. The sequence goes on from NC_132932.1 coordinate 1,691,106, forward strand.
CTTAGATATAATAAGGAATGTCCTTCTGTAGGAGACCATGCAGCTTCTTGTCCTTGATTGTACTTAAGAGCTCCATAGGTGCTCTCTGTCTAGGATGGTGGAGGCCACCTATGGAGGGTGGCTATTCCTTTGATTGGAGACAGGAGGCAGCAGAATGTTTCCTCAGATAGACCCAGGGCAGCTGCAACTCACAACACCCTACAGAGTTAGCTGGACAGTGTCCAGCTGCCCTGAAAACAACAGACGGTGCCGTGGACCTGTCGGCCTCCACAGGCTCTCTCCGTGGATTAGTCTTTGTCTTGCATCTCACCCAGTACTCTGAGCACAAGGCAGGGAGGGACTCTAGAGTTTACAGAGCCCAGCTCTTTATTCTGGGAACGAAGAGTTCATACCAATGTGGCACTTATAAAAGCATGGGCTTGGCCGCACGCGGTGGCTCAGGCCTGTAATCCCAGCACTTTGGGAGGCCGAGGCGGGCAGATCACCTGAGGTCGGGAGTTGGAGACCAGTCTGACCAACATGGAGAAACCTCGTCTCTACTAAAAATACAGAAAATTAGCTGTGGTGGCGCATGACTGTAATCCCAGCTACTTAGGAGGCTGAGGCAGGAGAATCGCTTGAATCCAGGAGGTGGAGGTTGCAGTGAGCCGAGACTGTGTCATTGACCTCCAGCCTGGGCAACAAGAGCGAAACTCCATCTCAAAAAGAAAAAAAAAAAAAAAAAGCATGGGCTTTTCCAAGAGAAGCAGTCTTCAAGACATTGGGCAGGTACATTTTCATGACACTGAAAAAATAATTTGTGCAAAAGATTACTTGTTGCTGACTATATCCAGGATATTTAGGCCATGGGATAGTTTCCAGAGTGCCACATGCACTGCACCTATGGATGCCACCTCTGGATTCTGACCTTAATTTAAATCCTGACTCTCCCATTCATTAGTGTATAAGTTTGGAAGCAAGTGCCTTCATGTCTCTGTGCCTCAGCTTCCTTCTTGGTGGACTGGGTATTATAATAGCACTCCTAGCTCATAGAGTTTACTTGGAGGTTGAAATAACATATGTAAAATGCTTGGAATGGTACACAGTAAGTGTTCAGTAAATGTTGACTATTATTATTTTTCTTTTTGGTTTTTGTTTTTATTTTTAGAGATGGAGTCTTTCTATGTCGCCCAGGCTGGCCTCAAACTCCTGGGCTCAAGTGATCCGCCTGCCTCAGCCTCCTGAGTAGCTGGGATTACAGGTGTGAGCCACCATGCCAGGGTATTATTATTTATTAGCATGATTATATTGTATCCTCTTTGATATGCCCCACATGCTCCTTATTTTCCAACAGCTCAGCTATCTTAAACAGGCCCCAACTTACCTTGGGGCTGAGAAGCAGTTATTTACTCTTGGATTTTCCTGGTCACCCAGCTGGAGGGGGTTTCCAGGCTCCCCGGAGCTTCCTGCTTCTCTAGCCCCACCAAAATATTACATTCTTAGATGGGAGGACTCTGACCCTTGCTTTTGGGTTGTGTTGGTGAGGTAGCAGCTAGTGAATCATCCCATGGTTGTGGCCTTGGAGTCTGTCTTCCTGTCCTTTCCTCTTGAGCTAAGGGTGTAACTGTGGATAATGAGATTCATCGGGCGCAGCCACAGGCAGTCCCAGGGGCCTACTAGATTATTAGAGCAACACCCCTAACAAAGCCTTGGTACAAGCCATTCTGGGGAGACTGAGACTCTATGTGCTTCTAGTGCAGGCCTGGTGTATTTGGATTGCTTCCCAGTTTCTACGGAATTTTGAAACTTGGAGTCCCGAGTGTGGATCTGCTGAGGGAAGCTTCCCCTCTCCGGAGCGAAGTTGTGGGGATTCTCACAAGGCCCATTACAACCTTAAATTAACAAGGCCCCAGCCACTTCCAAATCCCTTGGCTGTTGATTGCTCTAACTTTAGGACTGGAAGTTTGCCCTTTTCCCCCAGCTGCAGAGCACAGTAACTTTGGATAAAGTTTAATGAGTCTCATTGAGGGCCTGCGGAAAATATGGCAGGCAAGGGCTGGGGCCACTGGGGTTATGGCCGTGGGCAGGAGATGTGTGCACTGTGTGGCCATGCTGGGCCAGGAGCTGCAGGGTAATTCCTCCTCTGTCCCTCCACCTCTTTATCCCCTGTGCTCGTTGAGCTTGCTCCAGCCATAGACGCCTTCTTGTTCTTCAAGCACATCCACCAGTGCCCGTCTCAGAGCCTGGGCCTCCACCCCTGTGGCCTCTGCTCAGTGTCACCTCCATAGATGAGCTTTTCCTGTCTTCTGTAAAAAGACCCCTCTCCTTGTTACTCTCTGTCCCCTTACTCTGCTCTACTTTTATTCACAGAGCTACTTGATGTTTTATTACATATTTATATTTGTCTTCCCTACTAGAAAGAAAATCCCATGAGGGCAGAGACTTCGACCTATTTATTGCTATGCCCTTGTGCCTAGAAGAGTGCGTGACATAAAGTAGGTGCTGAATGAATATTTTTTGATCATGTTGCTTTTTGAGAAAGCAACATGCCTCTGCCCAGTGGGGTCTTCGTCACAAATCAAGTAGCCTGTGGGATAGGGCTGATGGAGAGACATGGGCACTTTTTGCAGCACTTTGCAGAGGGTTGGGGCGTTCTAAACAGGAGAGCCTTCTGAGAAGGGAGGCATGAGAAAACCAAGGGTGAATTCTAGGCCAATTCCTGTCCTTTTGGGATGACTGGCCTCTCTCTGAGTACTAGCACCGGCTAACTTAAGATGTCGTCAACAACTTTGATTGTTCCATGAAGACTAGCTTAATATGTTGCCATTCCTGGGCCTCAAGAATGGGCCCTAAATGCCCAGCTTGGTGGCTCACGCCTGTAATCCCAGCACTTTGGGAGGCCAAGGTGGGTGGATCACCTGATGTCAGGAGTTTGAGACCAGCTTGGCCAACATGGCCACTGATCTTTACTAAAAATACAAAAATTAGCCAGGCATGGTGGTGGGCGCCTGTAATCCCAGCTACTCGGGAGCCTGAGACGGGAGAAACACTTGAACCTGGGAGGCAGAGGTTGCAGTGAGCCGAGATCACGCCACTGCACTCTAGCCTGAGTGACAAGAGTGAGACTCTGTCTCAAAAAAAAAAAAAAAAAAAAAAAGAAAGAAAAAAAGAAAAAGAATGGGCCGGGTACAGTGGCTCGCTCCTATAATCCTAGCACTTTGGAAGGCCGAGGTGGGTGGATTACCTGAGGTCAGGAGTTCAAGACCAGCCTGGCCACCATGGTGAAACCCCGTCTCTACTGAAAATACAAAAATTAGCCATGCATGATGGCAGGTGCCTGTAATCCCACCTACTCAAGAGACTGAGACGGGAGAATAGCTTGAACATGGGAGACAGTGATTGCAGTGAACCGAGATCTCACAAATGCACTCCAGCCTGGGTGGCTGAAAGAGACTCTTGTCTCAAAAAAAAGAAAAAAAAAAAAAAAAAGAAGAATGGGTTCTAAAGTGAGATTGTTACTGGAAAGGGGTCCATATCCAGACCCCAAAAGAGGGTTTTTGGGTCTCATGTAAGAAAGAATTCAGGGCAAGTCCATAGAGTAAAGTGAAAGCAAGTTTATTAGGAAAGTAAAGGAATAAAAGAACGGCCACTCCATAGACAGAACAGCCCAACTGGTTGCCCATTTTTATGGTTATTTCTTGACTATATGCTAAACAAGGGGATGATCTCATGCCTCCCCTTTTTGGGCCAATTAGGGTAACTTCCTGACGTTGCCATCTCATTTGTAAACTGTCATGGCACTGGTAGGAGTGTAGTAGAGGATGATCAGAGGTCACTCTCATTGCCATCTTGGTTTTGGTGGGGTTTGGCCAGCGTCTTTACTGCAACCTATTTTATCAGCAATGTCTTTATGACTGGTATCTTGTGCCGACTTCCTCTCATCCTGTGACTAAGAATGTCTTAACCTCCTGGGAATGCAGCCCAGCAGATCTCAGCTTTATTTTATCCAGCCCCTACTCAAGGTGGAGTGGCTCTGGTTCAAATGCCTCTGACAAGATGAAGTAGGAAAGATGGATGCTCAAGAATATAGACTTGACTTCAGTCAGACAAGGCCATTCCCTGCTTAAAGCACACCTTCTACTTGGGCATCTTCATGTAGCTCTTCCCATTTCTCCTAAAGGGAGTCCTCTTGTCCTCCTCCCTCTTTCTAAGATTCCCCTTTTCAAGATCTAGTTCAAATTCTTCTTTCGTGAAGCCTTCCCAGCCATTGTGGGGAAGAACTCCTTCAAGTCTCCCTCCTTCTTCTAAACTCCTTTGCATCTTACTGTTCACAACATTCACAACATTTGGCCGTGAATTGTTTTGATACAACTTAAGAAAGTAACTCCAAAGTCTGATTTCTTTGGTCTACAAAAGCTACCCTTTCCTTTAGTGCTTACAATTACTAGAGTCTAAGCCCCATCGTGATCAGCCACTGCAACTTTAGCAGTTTTCTGGATCTCCTCACATGTAACCCTCAGAGAATGCTTACATTTCCTGCAGATCCCTGCTGCTTCTGGGGTTCTGCTGGTCACTTCTGGCCATCTTGTGATGAGCTTCTCCAACTGCTCCTGATTTCCCCGCCCCTCATCATACCAAGTGCAGAACTACCAAAACCAAGATGGCAATGAGAGTGACCTGTGATCATCCTCACTACTACACTCTTACCAGTGCCATGACATTATCTGCCGGGTATGTCAGGCCAGCTGTAACACCTGTTTCATTGAAAGTTCTGGAATACCAGGAGGGGATTGTGCAGGAAAGAGGGAAAAAAATCCATTGAATGAGATATAGGAGATTATTGTTCTTAAAGTCCACCAGCCATTCACCTGGACAGGGTATTTTGTTTTTTTTCTCCCACTGCTCATTCCTCCTTCTGCTGCCACATTATCATGAGACTTATCTTCTGCCGTGGAGTGTCTTTGCTCATGTCTGTCACTGGTCCATTTGCTACGACGCCCCTGCCAGGTGCTGGACCCTGATCAGGAGGCCCAGTGAGAAGGGAAAACCTCATGGCGGCCCCAGACTCACTTCTCAAGACACATTCTAACCTGTAGAGATGGATCTCTTCTCACAGTTCAGGCCATCTCAACGTCATGAAGGTGAGCTGTGTAGCTCAGCGTGGTCTTAAGCTACTGAGAATATGATTTTGGCTTTACTGCCATAAAGTCATTGCAGTGTTTCTTAAAAACAAACAAACAAACAAGTCTCCTCCAGAAGTGGAATCAGAAAATTGCTGGTAATCTAAAAAACAACTTTCCCTGGCTTCTTGACATTACATTTTCAAAAATATAGATGTTCAATCTCATTAAAACAGTCTAGTACATATTTTTCTCCCTTAAATATGTTTTATTACATCTTACAAAAATTAGCAGTCTCGTAAAACATCAAGGAGGAGAACGGTAGTGCCATCCAAGGGATGGCCGGGGCCCTGTCTCTGTCTTTGAAGGCTCACAGTCTGGGACTGGGTGGGTTGTGTTTTGAGGAGTCAATAACGAAATGTTCTCAAGAGTGACATATTATTAATTTGGATGAGAAATAAGACTGTTAGAACAAAATACTCTTCCCAGTACATTCACAACTCAGCCCTCTTTCTCTTAGTCTGAACCTTGCTGAGATCCCTTTGACCCTTTGGAAAAGAAAAGTGTCATGTTTCATCTCAGTCAGTGGATGTTTAGTCTGGAGAAGTCTCGGGAAGCAAGCAGTACTTTGGCGGGGAAAAACTGTCCCCCAGTCAGTCTGCCCATCAGGGAATAGGCAGTGGTTTCCGCTGGATGAGCCCAGTTATCCAAAAAAGCAGGGACAGCCACTCCTGGATAAATACCTTCCTGGAATGGAGCTACCCAGGAACTAGGAGGCAATGTCAACAATGAGGTGTGCTTCCCTCCTCTTCCACCAGGAGTCTGCCAGGAGCTGTGAGGAAGGCACTGTGAACACTGCAAAAGGTTAGAGATGCCCAAGAGGTGCTGTCAGTAAGTGCTGGGGTACTTGCTAAGAATTTAGAAATGAGGGATATGGATGGTTCCGACTAAGAGGCTCTTAACCTTTTCTGGGTCACAAAGGTATTTGAGAATTTGACTCTTCCCACCTCCCTTTCAATCTATGTAGACACACAATTTTTTTTCTTTTTTTTTTTTGAGACAGAATTTTTCTCTTGTTGCCCAGGCTAGAGGGCAATGGCGTGATCTCGGCTCACCGCAACCTCTGCCTCCTGGGTTCAAGCAATTCTCCTGCCTCAGCCTCCCAAGTAGCTGGGATTAGAGGCATGCGCCACCATGCCCGGCTAATTTTGTATTTTTAGTAGAGACGGGGTTTCTCCATGTTGGTCAGGCTGGTCTGAAACTTGACCTCAGGTGGTCTGCCTGCCTCGGCCTCCCAAAGTGCTGGGATTACAGGCATGAGCCACCATGCCCGGCCTTTTTGTATAATTGAAGAACAATTCTGAAAATGGAACACTCTGAAGCTTCTGCTCTAGACTGTAAATGCCGGGAGGGCAAGGACTGGATTTGTTCTCTGGACTGGATTTGTTCTCTAATGTGTTCCAGCATCTACCAAAAGTGCCTAAGATACAGGAGGTGTCAGTGAATGTTTATTAAGTGATAAGATGCAGATGTGCCTGTCAGCCTCTGCAGAGGCCAGGCTGAGGTGTGCAAATGCCAGCGGCATCAGTGCCTTGAGGTGCTTTGAGGCTGGCAGTGCTTGCATCCCTGACACTATTCTTCTTTTTCTTTTTAATTTTTTTTTTTTTTTTGAGATGAAGTTTTGCTCTCGTTGCCCAGGCTGGAGAGCAATGGTGCAATATCGGCTTACTATAACCTCTGCCTCCTGGGTTCAAGCAATTCTCCTGCATCAGCCTCCTGAGTAGCTGGGATTACAGGCACGCACCACCACGCCTGGCTAATTTTTGTATTTTTAGTAGAGATGGAGTTTCACCATGTTGGCCAGGCTGGTCTTGAACTTCTGACCTCAAGTGATCCACCCTTCTCGGCCTCCCAAAGTGCTGGGATTACAGGCATGAGCCACTGCACCCAGCCCAGCACTATTCTTCTTGACATTTAAGGCCAGGGCTGATGGAATGTGAAACCTTCACTCTCCTAACCCACTGGTCCTGACCTAATCTCGTGAACTGAGGTCCAGGACACAGGTGTCAACCTAAAGGACAAAAACTGAGACAAAATTAATAAAAGCAGGGAGTTTATTTGGGCCAGATTTGAGGACTACAATTTGGGTGCAGAGATTCAGGTTGCCCTGACTATATGCTGAGATTAGTTAGCAGCAGTTACATGTGAGTCTTTAAAGAAGAGGCAGTTCCTAAGTTGTTTGCCAAGAAGTTACATCAAAGTAACATAAGCTATTAATTAGCTATACATTGTTCTTTGTATCACAAGTGCCAGGAACATGAAGATAATAGGCAAGGCATCTAGTCAAGACCCAAACACCTTTAAACACTTGCCCCTGGTCATGGGGATGGTGGGGGACACAGTGGGCACGACCGAGGTCCCACACTCTTGTCTCCCTGAGCCTGATAAATTTTGCATGCTTCACAGAGCTCAGGCTGCTTTCAGCTATTTTTCTTTCCTTACAGGGAAGAGATGAGGAATGACACTTTGAAGGTTCTTGCATTGCTACTCAATATTTGCAGTGACTTTGATATCAATTTCTCCTAAATGCCTCTCTGAATTCAGTCATTCAGCTGTGCTGTGCTGCTTTTAAGGAGCATCTTTGGTCTACCGTGTTCCAGGAGGGTGCTTGGTAGGTGTTATGGGCTGAGTCACCACAACAGCTGGTCTTGGTCACCTCAAGGGTCTCCGCCACCACCAGTGAAGGAGCCAGGGGCCACTGTTGCCATTGCCACTTCTAGAAACCACAGGCCTGCTGTTAACTATGCTGTGAGTTCAGACAGGTATGGGACCTTAGAGTAAAATGGGCTGTGTCCCAAAGTATTAGCGGCGCTCATAAAAGAGGTCCACCAATATCACATGCCCACACACTCACTGATTCTCTACACTGCCAGGATGGCAGACACACATTGTACTTAAGGAGCTGTGTCTGAGCACAGCTCACCTGTTCAGAGTCCTTCTACCTTGTGGTGAGCTCCCTCTTAGGGGCTCCATAATCCTTTCCTGTAGCCTAACCTCAGACTATGGGTACTTGCATACATCAGGCCTATTTTTGTGTCCTTGAATCTAAATGAGAATCAAAGTTCCAGTCTCTTTTTACCCCTGGGAGAATCCTAATTTTTAATGTGATTTGGTATATGCAAATAGATATAAAAAGGGACTCTTCTTATCTCTGTTTGCTGTGGAAAGAGAGGCACTAATGTAAGCAGATACTCTGAGGGGTGGATTCATGAAGCATGCCAGTGGTGCCAGCCTGGGGATGAATGTTGTCTGCTCTTCTCAGCCACACTGGAACCCTAACTCTTGCCTAGCCAAAATATGCTGCTAGTCTTGCCTAGTAATAGACACTTAGTCTTAATTTTTTTTTCCCAAGGACTTTTCCTTCACTGTCATGCTTCATAACCTTTTCCTAGTTTTTGGACTGCTGACATACCTACATCTTGGATTTCTCCTCCCCTGCTTGCTAATCCTGTACCATTGGCTTTCTGTTGGTTTGCTTTCTTACTACTGTTTCTCTTGTTTCCAGTGGTGACTCCTTCTCCTGCTTTTTAACTGAAGGCTTTCACTGAGGCTTTATTCTCATTTTTTGAGATGAGGGCTCACCATGTTGCCCAGGCTGGTCTCAAACTCCTGGGCTCAAGGGATCCTCCAGGCGCAGTCTCCTCAGTAGCTCGGATTACAGATATGAACAACAGCACCCAGTCCTTTTTTTCCTTTTCTACATAGACTTCTCCAGAGTATTAGGTTTCCTATCTATTTGCTTACTTACTCACCCACTCCTTATTCACTTTTTTATTGAGTTTCTCTCATGTCTGTTATGATATTGGGCGTAGGGAATACCAAGATGAATAAAACCTAGTTTCTACCTTCAGGGAGTCATATAAACAGATAAGGCATAGTCTGACCCAGTATCTGGCTCTTTCAACTCATAGTCTAGTACTCATTGCCCTCTATCGAAAGGCTAAGGCTTGATTTTAATCTCCCATCTTCCATGAATCCTGTGCCTGGGCCACTAGCTTTCATTGATTTTCTTCTCTATACTGCTCTGGTCAAGAGAGCTGGAGTTTTTACATTCAAAGTTTTGTGACCTTGGGTGATTCATTTGACCTGTGTTAGACTTAACATCCTACTGTGACATGAGGAGGTTATAGCACTAGGGTTCTTCCATCTTCAAAATTCTATTTCTATGATCATAAACAATTGTGGGAGATGGCTAATATAAAACATCAATTTTATAGTGGAACCAGTACTAAAAAATAAAACCAACTTATGAGTGACATCCTCATGAGAGTTGTTAGTACATGATAAAATTGTTGGTTGGGCCTAAAAAATATCCATCTTGTCACTTACTATAATTAGCCAGTTGCCAGACCCATTACCATGCTCAAGTAAGGGAAGGCAGGCATGGGAGTGGCTGGAGTTAAAACAGAATAAGGTTGGTAGCCTTAAACTTTCTGGAAGTATTGTCCTTGTATAGAAATTGTGCTAAGGTCATTGACCTTTGTAGTGAATTTGTGCCTTAATCTATAAATTTATAAATATCATTTATGTTAAATAAATTTCTGTAGAGCAAAAGTTTGTTTGGATCTTAACAATAACTTTCTGATTAGAAATGTGATGTATGAACACTCTTTTCTTACTCATTGATACTTTGAATTTAAAAAACAGAGGCTTACTCAAGCTAGTTGACTAAAGTGGTGTGTGTGTGTGCGCGTGTGTATGTGTGTGTGTGTGTGTGTATGTGTAAGATTGTAGAAATAATACAAAGTTTGCAGAAAGAATAGAAAGAATCAGGCAGTCTCTCATGGTCATCCAAGAACAGAAACAAGGCACACAGGGATTGGAACAAGAAAGTCAGCAGCTCAGGCTGCCACCACCGTTTCTGGTGGGCCCATGTTCCCTCAGTTATTACTTGTCTCTGAGTGTAAGCTACTGTTACACTTCTCTTGGAAACAAGGTCTCTCTTATCACTGATGGTTTATTTGCTCCCCTGTGACTTCAGCTTAGGAATCGCTTTGGTTTGCTATGGCATCTACTCCAACCCCAACTCTACACAACTTTTCAGAAAAGTACACCAGCATCTTACTAATTAGTCTCTGTGTTCGTTAGAGTTCTTATAACTGCAGAAGACCATAATTCAAATGAACTTAAGAAAAACAGAGAATTTTTTGGCTTGGCTTGTACAATCAGAAAGGATATTGTTGGCAGGCCTCAGGCATGACTGATCCAGTCATACACAACACTGTCCAAATTCTATCTCTGTCTGTTAGCTGCATTTCCATAGCTATGTGGTCCTCATGAATCCAGACAGCAGAAAGGCTCTCTCCGTGCAGCAGTGGAAGGGTGAGGCTGGGTATGGCTACTGGCAGCTCAGGGTTATGTCATCACAGTTTTTGAGCCCAGAGGAGAGAGCTTTTCCTAACTCTGCTCCAGCACACGGATTCTAAAGGAGGGATTCCTGGCCTGCCTTGGGTTGGATGGTCACTCTTTGGATCAGTCACTGTGGCTGGGTGATAGATATTATAATAAATCGTGTTCCCTTTCCTGAACTTTGGCTTTATATTGTGATATTATATAGTCCCATTAGAATCACATGATTTGTGTAATGGGGAAGGAGCTGCTTCCCAAAAGGGAATGAGGTAGTGGTTAGTAGAAGAAAATAAGAAAGAATGTTTAAAACAACAGGTATCTACCAAAGTTTCTGTACCTTTTAGTTAAATTTCTTGAGGAAATCTGCCACATTTATCCTGGCCTTTGGCTTAGTTTCTCCTGGGCTGTTTGCTTACCTGTGACCCACTCAGATAGGTGGCCAACTCATATGTAGGAATGCTGCAGTTAGGGCTCTAGGTGGGGAACACAATGATTGACCTATCTACCACGATAATGTGAAAATAAGAAAGAATAGATCCCAGTATGCAGAAATAACCACAATTAATATTTTAGTTAATATACTTATATTCTTTTATCTATGTGTTAATATGTGTCTTTAAAAAATGGGATCTGCCAGGTGTGGTGGCTCACACCTGTAATCCTAGCACTTTGGGAGGCCGAGGCAGGTGGATTACTTGAGGTCAGGAGTTTGAGACCAGCCTGGCCAACATGACTAAACCTCCTCTCTACTAAAAATACAAAAATTAACCGGGCATGGTGGTCCATGCCTGTGCTCCCAGCAACTCAAGAGGCTGAGGCATGAGAATGACTTGACCCTAGGAGGCAGAGGTTGCAGTGAGCTGAGATGGTGCCACTGCACTCCAGCCTGGGTGACAGAGTGACACTTAGTCTCAAAAAAAAGAGAGGCTGGGTGCGGTGGCTCACACCTGTAATACCAGCACTTTGGGAGGCCGAGGTGGGCAGGTCACCTGAGATTGGGAGTTCGAGACCAGTTCTCCAGAGATGGAGAAACCCTGTTTCTACTAAAAATACAAAATTAGTCAGGCATGGTGGCACATGCCTGTAATCCCAGCTACTCGGGAGGCAGAGGCAGGAGAATTGCTTGAACCCAGGAAGTGGAGGTTGCAGTGAGCCGTGATCATGCCATTGCACTCCAGCCTGGGCAACAAGAGCGAAACTCTGTCTCAAACAAACAAACAAACAAACAAACAAAAAAACAAAACAAAAGAAAAAGAAAAGGATAATACCATGTATACTATTTTGCAACACTCTCTTTTTACTTCAATGTCTGTTTTTCTACAATGTTTGTGACTTGAACTAGGGTAATGGGGATGGTGATAAGTGGTTGGATTTGACATATGTGTAAAGGTGGAGCCAATGGGATTTGCTAATGAATTGGGTATGAGATGTGAGAAAAAGAAATGTCGACATTGTTAGATAGTATTGCTTATTCATGGGGGTATATGATGTGAGATTGAAATTAGAAACCTTTTGGACTAAAATTCATATATACTGAGCAACTTTTGCTTTTCCAGTTTAGGCATTATGGGGATTCCAAAATAATTTTATGGAAAAAATCCCTGTTCCCAAGGAACTTAAAAATCTGCCCAGAGGCTGAATAACCACAAATGAAATGATGAAATACATGGCAATAAAAATGAGTCACACACCACAGCATGATTGAATTTCAAAACTATAAGCTTGAGCAAAAGATGTCAGACACAAAACAAGACCTATTAGATGATTTCATTTATATGAATTTCCAAAACAGGCAAAACTAATCCATGGTGTTAAAGATCAGGATAATGGTTGCCACTGGAATGTGGGGCGGGAGCTTGAGAAGGATTTCTGGGGTGCTAGTCCATTCTCTTTCTTCACCTGGGTGGTGGTTACATGAGTGTGTTCACTTTATTGAGAATTCATTGAGCTTATGATTTGTATACTTTTCTATGCATGTGTTATCTTTAAATTAAAAAAGGTTAAAAACGCTCCAGTTCTACACTGTGGATTCCTGATTCCGAGTGCAAGAAAAGGATATCTAAAGAGGGAGAACCCAGCTTAGACTTGAGGAAAAGGGACAAGAGTAGGGCCTAGAGACTAAGCGGTGGAGAAGATGGTCCCAATGGTAAGACACTTGGGGCCTGAGTGTGAAGTAAGAAAGTGAGGGCCAGCGTGGGGCACAGTGAATGGAGTGGCTCCACTGAAGTAAGAGATGCGCAGGTGATGTGTGAGATGGGAGCTGAGGTTGGGAGGTAATTCAGGGGAAACGGGTTAGAGGGTCTTGAGTGCCAGGCTCGGCAGTGTGGGGCCTTTCCTTTTACATAGTGCAAGGTTACTGAAGCTGTGGCATATTGATGACAGTGTATTAGGATGCTGAAGAGGAGGGTCCTGGGTAAACGGAGTGGTAGGGGTGGATGGAACTGTCACAGTGGGGCTGAAGAGGGGGTGGGTGGAGGACTGTACGCTGTGAGGCTGAGATAGGCCTGGGGCATTGATCTTGGCTAGTATTCTGCTGTCAATTCTTGTTAGTGTAGATGTTTGGGTTTGCATCCTTTCCTAAGTGGGCCTCAGGGGCATCAGACTCAGGCCTGCTGTGCAGGGACAGCTTTGTAACATGCCCCTGAGGATTGTCCCATGTCTGGATCCTTCTCAGAAAGTGCATGCTCTCACCTGAGCCAATCCCACCCCACCCCACCCAAGTGGGGTCCAAACATGGGACTCTTCTAGAGTACGCCCCTTTCAGCCCTGACAGTGCAGAGTCTGTTTGCAGCAACGCAAGCCTCAGCGCCCAGCACAGAAGCCCAGGGCAGCTGTGTGGGCAGGATATGCTGGGGGCCAGCCCCCTCTACCTTATTTAGGCAAATGTGAGTATTTCTCAATCCTCCCGCTGAACCCCTTCCAGCTTACTGACTCCTCTGTAGAGTGCAGATGGTGGAGGGTAGGAAGTAGTTTCTTCATTTCCAGGAATCCTGGGCAACCGAAATTCCTGTGTAGAGAAGCATCTTCCCTTTGTCTTCACACTTTGTAGCCAACCAGATATGCTGTCCAAGGAGAGAGTAGTTGATTAAGGCAGAAGCATGGGCCTGATGAGATGTATTCCAGAGCCAGAAGGGACAGTATTCTTCCCTCTAGGGTGAGATGATCAATATCTCAGTAGGGACAGGGAAGATAAGGTTTGTTCTTTTCCACTATTGCAGAATAGGAGAGGTTCTAGAAAATAACAGCAATACCTGATACGGTGTTTTATGATTTCACACATCATGTGAATTATACATTGGTTCTTCACGATCCTTGGCAATGATCCATCATATGAATTATCTTATTTTCTATTTTTGTGTTTCTCAACCAGGTTGTGAGAAAGATGAGGAAAAGAGCATTACCACTGCTTGTCACATGAGGATTCATGTGCAGATAATATGAAAGGGAGGCAATTTTTCCAGTCTCAAGAATGGTAAAAGGCACAGGTGGGACTTGAACCCGGACTCTTGGCTTCAAGTCCAGAGTTTTCTCTATGCACCAGCTACCCCTCAGCAGGATGTGACTATCCTGCAGTAACCCTAGAGGAAGTTTAGTCCTTGGGACACTTGGCATGCTAGTCTCTGAAAAAAATATGATGGGGATGGTGGTGGTTGTAGTGCATGTTGGGTTGAGGGGACAGAGGAATAAGCAGGTTGATGGTTGTTGTCCATCAGGTAACACAGTGTTTCTTTTCCCATTTTCTCTGGAATCAAGAAGCAACCAGAAGATTGGGCTGAGCAGAAGACTGGAGAGAGTGCAGGAAAGATGTTAGCAGGAGAGGGAAACAAAGCACCGTCCAGGAGCTTAGTGGAGAGTGCTCCTTTTCTCTCCCCAACTGGATCAGATTGTGTAGACAGTCTGGGAGGTGCAGCTGGTCAATGCTTAACCCAAGGTGACTTCCTCACACACTCAGGATTAGGGCCAGAGGATTTGTAGACCTCTCCATGCTGGAGTGGATGCCATACCTTGTAACTTCTTCAGCAGTGTAAAACATCCAATAGGTACCTTCCAGCTGTCTGCAACACGAGTGCATGCTCGTCGGGCAAGAGGTCACAGCTAGGGCGACAATCCACATGAGTTGGGAAGGGTTCATTTCACCTGTCAAACACTGATGCTCTCATGTGGAATGCACTGGGGCTTTTGGTCACGATAATTACTGTGGAAGATCCTAGGTGGCAGCGAAGCCAGGGTGAACAGACTGAGCCGTGGAGGTGGTACAAGGTGACCCCAGCCGAGGTGAGTGCAGACCAACCATTTGGCATTTGGGGGCTGGCTGGGAGCAGCAGTTCTTGTTACAATCTAAGGTGTGTATCTTTGCCTTCAGTAAGCTTCTTGATATTTCTGATGTGAAGAAATGATTTTCCAGTGGGTGCAGTGGCACCTTATGCAAAGATGTATTTTGAGAGTTAAGTGAATTAAGTCTTGATCCCTTATCTTACCATTTCCAGATTTGGTGACCAAGTCCAAATTCATCCTCCATACTACTCTAGATTTTATAGACTCTGCATATATCTACATTTAGTAATTTCCTCGATCTCTCTCTCTCTCTCTCTCTCTCTCTGTGTGTGTGTGTGTCTGCCATGCCAGCCAGGGGTCAGGGCTTCTTCTTGGGGCTGTGGCCTTTCCTCCTGTTACATTGGTTCTTTAAGATCCTTGGCAATGATCCATGCTACAACATAGATGAACCTTAAAAAATATTACAGTAAGTGGCTCATACCTGTAATCTCAGCACTTTGGGATGCTGAGACAGGAAGATAGCTTGAGCCCAGGAGTTTGAGACCAGCCTGGGCAACATGGCAAAACCCCTATCACTATAAAAAAATACAAAAATTGTCCGGGCATGGTGATGTGTGCCTGTAGTCCCAGGCACTTGGGAGCCTGAGGTAGGAGGATCACTTGAGCCTGGGAGGCTGAGGCTGTAGTGAGTTATGATTGCACCACTGCACTCCAGCCTGGGTGACAGAGTGAGACCCTGTTTCAAAAAATAAAAAAAGTAAAATTATTTTCTAATTAAAAAAAAAAATAGGGCCGGGGCGTGGTAGCTCATGCCTGTAATCCCAGCACTTTGGGAGGCAGAGGTGGATGGATCACCTGAGGTCAGGAGTTCGAGACCAACATGGCGAAACCCTGTCTCTACTGAAAATACAAAATTTGCTAGGTGTGGTGGCAGAGGCCTGTAATCCCAGCTACTTGGGGAGGCCGAGGCTGGAGAATCGCTTGAATCCGGAGGCAGAGGTTGCAGTGACCAGAGATTGCGTCATTGCACTCCAGCCTGGGTGACAAGAGTGAGACTGCATCTCAAAA